>NC_090698.1:73069283-73201783 GCF_040954835.1 Lepisosteus oculatus | reverse complement strand
TAACATGAGTTCTGGACTCATGACTGGAAGGTGCTGGTTTTAATTCCACTTGAAATACTGGTATTACACCCTTGAACACTTCACCCGATGTTTTCCAGTAAAACACCTGGATGCATAAATGAGTATAAACCGCACCACTATACAGTATCCAAATTACACTGTCTTGAGTGAGAAGTGATCAAGTACGAGGCCAAGGGCAACGTCTGGGTTTTGAAACCAGATGATGCCTTCTGCATTGAGAGAGACCAATTTGGTGGGCAACCTTATTGCTTTCGTTCTTTAAGTAAGTCTACGTTTTAGTTAATTCAGGAGACCGTCCATGGGTTGACATTACCAGTGCCTTTGACAGATGTGAATACTAGAATCAGGTTTCCTCATTTTCTTTTCTGTTCAAGACTCAAAAGGTTCTTTTAGCCAGTCAGTGTAGCTCATTTCCTTAAACCTGAGAATATACTGTACAGTCTCTGGATGCCCTTCCCTTGTATGATTCCTGAGCAGAAAAAATGCATGTAATGTGGTGACCAAATTTGAGCGTGATAGTTTTAATGTGCTTTAGAAACAGCTCCTTTGCCTGGTTTGAAATTGTGGTATTCTTGTCCTGAGCACCAGATTGTGCGGTTGTAGTAGACTCAGGTGGCTTACCTCTCCAAGAGACTTATGAATATGAATTTGACATCATGTATCTGTGGGATCTTCTATTTGATGTCAACCGCTATGTCATTTTAGCAATCTTAAATGAGACCTAATTCTCATTTACAGTGTTTGTCTTGACCTAGAGACCCTTTTATGCAGCAGGATGTTCACTGGAGCCTTCTAAGTGTCAACCATACCGAAGTCTTTATGTTTCATGAGTATACAGACTTTTTACTTGCAGTACATATTTATTGTACCTTCACCTCCCGCATTAACTTAAGAGCCTGTATTCTCAATTGGGAACTTCCAAGACTCAAGAGAGCAAATTCATAATGTCGGTATACCTTGAGATGCTCTTTGTGCTCAAGGAGCTTGATTTAAATTACATGAACAATACGTTTAAATTATGAAAGCCTTACAGTTGACAAATTCATTTTAGAATCATTAAATTTTAAAATTTTTTTTTTCCAATCACAGCTACAATAAGGACATACAACAGTTAATGTAATTCAGTGAAAACAGCATCCCTCTATGGGACCTCACCGGCCCCAGACACATCTATCCACTAATCAACCCATCCATCACATGCTTTAATTGGTACTGTTATGTGTCTTTTGTTCTAAAAAGTTTCCTTACACATTTCCTGCATAATGACTTCTTTTTCACATTTTGGGGAGAAAAGATCTATTTAAACAATGTGTTGTGAGATGCAATCATAATGGTGTAATTAAAAAAATAAACAATACAGGATAAAATCCAAAGTGTACATTCCTTGCCAGTTTTTTAATATGGATGCACCTTGTACAAAGGAAAGGAAAATAAATTTGTGGGAGTTTTTTTTAGCCTACTGATATTAGATGAAGTAAAAGAAACATTAAGGAGCACAGGTTAGGTCTTAAAATAAAGTCTTCAGCCTCAGCCTCAGAGCACAGTACAATGTGACAAAGAGACTCTCTGGAAAATACCAGAATACTACAGATAAATGTGCACCAGCTCTCATTTGAGGTGTCTGGGGAGCAGTTTTCATGTGCCTCACAGGGTCAATCAGTTTACTCTAACCAGAACACTTTCAAGAATGTAGATAAGAAGTTACAAAAGTAGATTGTGAAGAGTACAAGATTACAATACTTCCAAGATGAAGGACAGGGAACAAATGCTGATCCCAATACTACTGCCATTACAGATGTGTGCTCAGCAACACAGAAAACAACATTCTTTGTACAGTAAAGCCAAGGACAGAACATGAAGTAAGATGTTTTGCTTTTCTCAAAACTTTTTACCGATTCTCAGAGTTCTTGTAATTGCGGGATTCACCAATTTCTAAAGGAACCATAACTTGGACAGATTAAAACAGAAAAAGAACACAAACTTCATAAAGTTAATCATGTTAGTTAAAGCATGAACTGTGCATAAATACTCCTCCTAATCCACCGAGCTCCATTACCTGAAACCATCAATGTAATCCTGAGAAAAAGAAGCAAGGAATGAATCAATTTGAAAAGATTTGTAATTGAATTATATTTCATCTCTGGGCCAATTAGTGCTGCATAATAGCAGAACACCCAGGTATAACCTTGAAGGGTTTTAATTAGGCTTTTGGCTTCACAAGAAGCAGAAAGGAATGGAGCTGACATCTGGCCATTTCAATAGTCAGCCTTGGTGGCAAATGACTCAGACTGGATTAATGTGATTCAAAAAGACATTTCTTCTTTCATATATGGTTTACACGGATTTGTGATACAACACAATCTGTGCTATTCACATGGCTTCATCAAGCAAAAAAAAATGAATTTAGTTTTTAAGTAATCCACACTCTTCGTGTGCATTCAATGTTGAAAGCACAGCTGCTTTCGCACATAGGTTTAAAGAGATGATACATAAATGCCTTGATGGCAAGAAAGGTGAATGTCAAGATAGTAGTTTTAGTGGAATCGAATAGTAGTTTAATAGCATTTTTTTCAAGTTGAATTTTAATTTACCACTATTTTTTAAACTTGTATTCTTCCAAAAAGACACAGAGCTATCTAAGCATTTCTCAACTTGTTGTTTTTTGTAAAAATCTTGGTAAAATGGCTCTTGCCTCTATGCTGAAATGTGTAACTGAAAAAAAAGGTTAAAAGCTGACATCTCTAAACGAATATTAATTAAATGGGTCTTTCCACTTCTTTCCATTTCCTTCAAGTCACTTTAGTCACAGGTTGTTTTTTCGGTGTTCGTAGCAAAGCTTTCTTCTTTGTGCCATATGAAATACATCACAATCAAAGAGCGCGTGGATCAAAAGCAGACAGAACTCTTGGCTACTATCCAGAAGCTTTGGTCCAGCTGTGCTACGAAAACAACTGGTTGATATAGGGTGTGCCCACCTGGTCCCTCGCTGTAATTCTGCTGAACATGCAGCTAGTCTCTCTTACAACCACAGAACAGATTAGCAGTTGAACTATGACCATGGTTCCACACCAGGGGTTTCAAATTCCAACTATCTCTTGCCAAGCAACATGGTTTTGAATCCTATATGACCCTTGCTTCACACAGCTGGTCTACAACAGTTCCTTGATTTTGTTCTTAATGTTTCGTGTCAGTCTGACTTTTCATCTTCTTACCTTTAAAGCTTTTAAGTCCAGAGTAAGTCCTGGTCTCCTGTCAGTCCCCCTATCCACATTCTATGGGTGACAAGGCCTTCTCCTGCTGCTCAACCCAAACCTCTGGAATTCTTTCTCTAAGGATATCAAGAGTACCCTGACTGAATGTTTTAAAATCTAGACTCAAAACCTTCCACTTCAGAAAGGCGTTTATGGAATTGGTGTCTGTGTTTTCTCCTTGAATCTTTAACTATATTCTAAACCCTTTTTATTACACTGATTTTGTTTCTTCCTATTTTTAACTTTTTTCATTCTTTAAATTGCTTTGAGAATCAATTTTAGTTTTGCACCATATACTGTAGGCACCATATAAAAGAAAGTTTCTTCATCTTCTTTTTCTTAGGATTATTATCCAGTTATACAAGCCATACAATATATAGTATGCACAATTTACCATAACACTTGGATTTGTGCTTATCAAGCTCCTTACTCTACGATACAATAAAATGACTTCTGTGCAAATTTTAAATACAGTCCCAAAGGGTAGCTGTGATATCTGCCACATCTGTAACAAATATAACAAGCAGCGTAGACAACAGAGGTAATTAATTTTTCTGTTGTCATGTAGTAATAAAGGACAGCTACACAGTCATCTAAGACCTTATATATAGTTTAATTTGTAAGCCAAAACAGTAGTGATTTCATGGCCAGCACAATGGGTTTGATTTGAAAAGTATTAAGCGCACACAAACCCATAGAAATTAATTTGTTTTTTATCTCTATTTCGCTTATAAATCCAGCCAAATGGTCTTAAATGGATTTAAGTTTGGATCAATGAAATGAAAGTTGATCCTCACTACACTCGGTACTCCATAAAGCACAAGAAGTATTAGAAATCTGTTTGTATCTGTTATTATTTTTATTCTTATTTAATGCTGTTGTTGTTGTTGTTTTACCATTTACCATTGGATGTCAATATTTATACAGTATATTGAAGCTTATTACATTCTGCAAATGTAATATACATTTTTGAATGAATTTTAAAATGTATTCAAAGGTCAGAGGTACCTATGTTCAAAAGACTTAAATCTTCCTACTTACTAATCAAGCACACATCATTTTAAAAACAAAACAGACCTTGATCATACTGATTTTTAATTCTTAGTTAAAGAGAGATTAAAAATGTGTTGTTTTCAAAATAAAAAAAAATTGACTGCATATCACAAAATAGGATTTTTTACACTCTTCAGCATGATTACACATACTATGTAAGCAATTAAATATCTCAAAATCCATTAAATAGTTCAAGAAATGGTTAGGTAAAACAAGAGCAATGAACAGATTTAATTATTACTTCAACGCATACATATACTGCATACATTAACATGACAAAATTATGTAATGTGTCCTGATTGAAAAGCATTGCTCGAGTTTTACATGTGTCCCCATCTCTTCTGTACAAGAAGCACTTTGTGAGCGTGAGGTGAAAAGAGTCAGAGCCAGTGGACCAAACACAGCCCCCACCCCACTTGCAAATGAATAGAAAATGCGCTTCAGAATCAAAGCCAGCTGCTTCAAGGACCTGTGCTTGGCTGGCCCATTCTGCACAAGGGGTTCTTATCGATGCAGAAAGACAAAGCCAAAACAAGAGAACTGAACCAGAGGACCACGAGCTTCCCCTTTCTTAAGTAGGTGGAGTTTGCAGCTCCAACAATCAATTGACCTGTTTCCAAATAATCTACAGAAAAAAATGAAGATTAACTCCTCTAACAAGAGCAGTTTTCACAGTCTAGCACACAAAGAGAAGGATTCGGTAAAAAGATGAGAAGGAGAGCCGCATTGTGCTGGCCCACTTAAATCTTATTTCCAATTCACTAAATGTGTTATTTGACTTGGCAAGTGAGCTGGTATGTGTATTGGATCAGCAGGGAGCCTAATCAGAGGGAAGCCAAGTTTGCTGCAGCCCCTGTGAGCTGCATTAGCCTTGGCTAGTGACCTTAAGCAAAGTGGGTGGTTCAGCCTTAAAAAAAAAGTGAATAGCATTAACCTCTGCTTGAATTTCAGCTTGATTTGAAGTCTCCTTTTGTGCACAATTCCGAAATAAAAAGTATTAGCGAAAAAAAAAGAATGATCTAAAACTCAGCTCTGCTCTGAGAATTCTAGGTCTAACCCCAGAAGACGCTAACACACAGTATTAGGGTTCCTGACAACTGTTTGTTTTTTTTAACACAATGTTTTTTCACTGAATTTAGGTTTAATGCATTGATCAATAGGACCATTAAATCATAAGATCACAAAAGTTTGATTTTTGATTTTACATACAGCCAGCGTTAACTGATTTTGGTATTTTTGCTAAAGTAAGGCATGGTGTTCAACACAAACGTAATCTTTCCTTTGCACAGGAAAACAGAACCCTGTTGAGGAAGGAGAGGAGAGGTGGACTACTGCGTGGGCTTGTTCTTGTTCCTCCTGTTCTCACCTTTATACCAGTTTCAGTGTGGTTGTCCGTTGTGTCTCCCTGTTGATTCTGGAGACGTCCACCAAGTTGAGTTTGTCAATGCCTGTGAGCATTCTGAATTCATGATATACAGTTATCTTCGTAGTCTTTTCTATTCAAGATTAAAAACTACACATGGTTATTCTTCTCTGGATTGCATTTAACTGTCAATCTAAACATTTTTCAGAAGCAGCCTTTTCAAGTTCCATTTCCCATTTCGTGTCAGTAGTTTATGATTTTACTACCTGCATGTAATAAGCTACAACTGTCTACGTGAAATGTCACCTGCCAGGTGTTCTTTGGTGTCTGAATTTTAACAAAAGGATTTTGAAATAATTTGCTGCTTCCATAGTGTTTGCTTATCCATCTTATTTTGGTATCATCTTCAGACTTGATGAGTTTACCAATGATTCTAGAGTCTAGATCTTTGTAATAAATCAAGAAGAGCAGTGGTCCTAGTAGAGACCCCTGTGGTACTCCACTGATTACATCACCCCAATTTGAGCTAAACAGGATCTGTGCTTCCCATTTTCCGCCTAATAAATCTAGGCATGTACATGTCCATAAAATGTTGATGTATTTAGAGAATGAAATTACATTGTGTAATTTGAGAATTAATCGTATATGAATATCATTAAAAGCCTTCTGAATATGTGCTCTATGTGAGTCCATTAATGTTACTGATTGTTAAAAAAACTTTAATAAGTTAGATAAGCAATACCTAACTTTTCTAAATCCTAATCCTATGTGACTGATTTTTTTTAATTGTATTTCCAAAGGCAATCCTGTAATCTAGTGCTATTTATCATCTCTATAACTTTAAATGCAACAGGATGCAATTCAGATTATTATTGCTCTGTAATTATTTTGTTTTATTATGTTACCAATTTTTAATGAATGAGTCCCACTATTTGCAATTTTCCAATTCATAGCTACTACCTCTGTATTTAGTGACTGTTGGAATAGTTGTGTGGAAGGCTTACAAATAACATTTCATGTTCCTTTAATTACAACAGGTAGTATACCATTGAGCCCTGAAGAGTACTTGTAGTATCCAGAAAATTGGATAACACTATATATCTATGCAAATACTACTTAATACAGAAGTATGTTATTTTATTGCTTTCTTAGAAATTTGTCATTTAGAGAGACTGTCGTGGGAATCACGAGACAGAATTATAAATTTTTATTTTAAGAGAAGGTTGAAGGAAACAAAAATCGAAATTCTATTTGTTTTTTTACCTTTTTTGACCTGTGTGACATACTCATTTAAATATATCAGCCAGTTCCATTTCAGCACCTATTAGTTTCTAGTATTGTCCTGGATATGTTGTACTTAATCTTTGCTGTTCTTTTACTGCTGTCATACTGGACGAACCTTTTCATATTTATTTAAGTGTCGACTGCAAAATTAATTTCCTTCTCTCTCTCAGCCTTTTTTAAATATCTTTGTTTGCCTGTGCTTGCAGTTCATTGAACTTCCTTTCCATACTGGATCCTGTTGTTTTTTTATCATGTCATTAATTGCTTTCTTCCTCCTAATTGATTGATTTCCTAATAAATCAGTTAGGAAACATATAAAGAAATGCGCTTCATATTGATTTATTAAACCATATGGGATACATTTTTTAACTTTTGATTTGGTTGCTCTCGGGATGAATCTGTTCTCTGATTCAAGCAAAAACTTTAAAAATTTTTGTTCTCCATTCTCCAGATAGATTCCATATCTGTCCTCTCTCATCCTACTTCTCCTGAGCTCTGTCTGATTGCTTTCCAAAAATGGGAAACTTTTGATTCACCTGGTACAGTTTGAAAGTATACCTCCAAGCACCCTATATTACAGTATAATAATATTTCTTTTCTCAATCTAGTTCTCTCACCTCTTTGCCTCACTCTGCACTGTCTGTCTGAAAAGATTGATACAAACACTTGGACTTTTAGGTGCTCCAGCAAACTGAATAATGAAATTAAATGGAATAAATATACAGTCTATTTATTTATATGTACTAAATAAAAATGCAAGAAGTTTTGTACGCTTTCCACATACCTGTTTTTCCACTCAAAATATGATTTAACATTCCGAAAATGAGTTCTTTTATAGGAGCTGAAGAAACAGACAGGTTGTAAAAAAACTCAAAACTGAAGGAAAAGGGAAAAAATATACCAACCATTCCTCGCAACATTACATTTTTTTAATTATGTAAATTATGGTGCATTATATTTATTTTTCCAGGAAGTTTGAGTTTAAAACAGAATCAATCGCACAGGTTATAATACCTGTGAAAGGACAAAATATAGAAAACTTTGAATGCATCTTAATTTGCTATTTTTAATTTAACAGCAACATATGGCACACTAAAATTCTGACTGGAAAATGAGTTCCATTCCATTAAGTGTTTTTACTATAACAGTAGAGTAATATGACTGTCATTAATGCTCGAGTTTGTTAAGATTTCAGAATCTAAATCAAAGAGCTTAAGGAAATGTAAATTAAAAAAAAGTATCTAGTATGCAGTAATTATAGAATTAATATTGTTATACATATTTTTTTCTCTGCACTACTTTACTAATCCTAGATATACACAATATAAAGTTATATATTAAAGCAACGTGCTAAAGCAACTGCATTTTTCCTTCCTTTTAGAAAATGTCTGGACCCAGGAGAGATAGCTCTCAAAGTACAACACAGCACAGACTCGTCTAACTAAAATATGCTACATGATGTCACTGGAGGAGACATATAAATTAGACTTGAAAAGACTTAAGTGCCCAATATTATTTTAAACTTTAAGGAATTTTTAGCATGATAAATTCTGGAGGCTCTGGAAAAGCTGAAGAATTCTAATGTGACACACCAAAGGAGGTACATCCACAAACGACTTTAGAAAACTTAACTGGCAAAGGTTTTCTAGGTCTGTGTCTCGTAAAAACCCTAGAGCTTTGCAGTTTTTGGCACTTGCTCATTCTGTGTGGTTTCAAGACAGATTGTTTTACAAGGTACATCAGCCTGCTGGGAACAGTAATTTCCTCTTTCCCACTATAACACAAATGTAACATTTTAAACAGTTTATCTTTGATCAAAAATATATTACTTAGCACACTATGTAAACAACCACATAATTTGCTGAAGAAATTATTGCTTCCTGCAGCTATCTTTACAGGCATTATGTTCACAGGAACATTCATAATCAGAAGAGATACTTAATAAAAACTGCTATGATGTCTGAAATATATTTTTGAAAAATGACCTGCTTTGGAATGTGAGGGATAAACTATGGACATGGTTTGCACTTATAACCAGGTTTCCCATTGAATAAACATGGGAATTATCTCTCTCCTCTCAAAATACTCTCACACAGGGATCTACGAAATATGTTACACGCGTTCTCTGTGTTTGTGATGATCCGGCTAATCTTCTTACCAAACAGTTTGGTTTTCCAGTCAGATGTGATACTGTATACAGACTAGACTGTTCTCCCATCTTGTGGCGATTGCATACAGGCCATCCAGCCCTTTAGCACAACAATGTTTTCAGGTCTTGTGATTATAGAAAATCCGAACTCTTTGTTTTATGCCTTCTTTTCCAATGTGATGATACATAATAACAAAATGATAAACTGGTGTGAAAATCCCAATTTATTTAGAATAATCAAATTACTATAATTATTGTTGGACACATTATTTGGTGAAACAGAGTACAAATTAGCAGTGCAACTTAATTTTTGTTGCTTTTTAGAATACATGCTTATGATAGTTGACTTTTAATGTTCTCTTACATTTCAAAATGAACGTGGGTCATATTTTTTTCTTATTCCTGCTGCTGTGTAGGTAAGCCTCACAAACAACAAGTCGATATCCAGGCCTACGTGGAATTGCTTTGATAATATACATCCTTGAGTCCTAAATATGCGATTAGATGGGTGTGGGACGTTTCTTTTGAAACTGCTCCTATATGATTTTTGTGCCAAGCTCCACAGAAATACTGTATGTAAAGGAATCGGGCTGAGACTGCCAAAGCCCTGGAATAAAAACATGGATATCTGGCTTTATATCTGCAAATGGCACATTAATTATAATAGAAATCAGCTCCTTCTTTAACATGACTGGTGGTGCTAATTTCCCTTTCAGCTCATTCCCTTGTGTTAATTCCCCAAATGGAGTTCCAAAACAGTAAAAGAGCTATCAAAGCCCATTCCAAAGCGTTTTATCACCATGTCAGCCAATTCTCCGATTTTAAATGTTTTTGAAGGGAGGGAATTCTGTGTGGACGGGGTAGGGTTACAGCAAGCATCTACAAAGTGTGCAGGTGACATCACTCGGCTGGGAACCTAGACGGTGTGGAAACCGCAGGCGCAGGCTGGTCCGGGGAGTGGTGCTGTGTAGCTCGGAGCTTGGCAGCAACAGTGATTGAATTCTGACCGGGGCAAAGCAGAGCTGCGTCAGTCATGAAGGCATGTTTGTGCTCTGGAAGTCCACCACCCTTTTGCTGCTGGAAGAAGTCACCAGATACAGGACACTCATCTAGCGAGCTTGTATACTGTACGCACAGATGCATAGCCAGCACAATTAGCTGTGCAGATGCCAGGCAAAAGATAAATTCTGATGTGGCATTGTTCAGGTAACGTTCATAATGTCCATAAAGCTTGTACACCTCAGTCGATTAAAAAGCATTTCATTTGCCTTCCATTTTAAATTAAACTTCACCCCTGACTGCACTGTATCAGCACCTCGCTGACCCAAACACAATTTAGATCTGACCAGAGTGATTCCCATCCTGTGCCGGCTTCAGGAGCTTTGTGACTAAGCCGTCGTTTTATCTTTTCCAATGCTCGGTTATTTTTACATTTAAGTTACATTGAAGAATTGCCGAAATTCCTGAAAGTGTTTCTTATTTAATATGTTATGCAACATTACCATCTCCTAAAGCTAAACAGCGCTGGGCCTAGTCAGTAGTGGGGTGGGACACCTTTTAAGGAAAACAAGTATACTGTGGTGAGAAGTGTGAGTGAACCAGTAGGCGGTGCTCAAGACCTAATGTCTTGGCATGGTGATTGAGGGCGCTGTGCTCTCATCTTTAGATCAAGAAGTGAATCCCCACCTATATATAAATAGCTTTGACATTCTTCTGAATGAAAAGCCCTATGTATATGGAATTAATTATTATCAAATGTTTTTTTATGATTAAAATATCTGTAAAGCCCAAGAGCCTTAAGTATTGTTTTTCTTCACCCTGCTAACATATTATTAATTAGCAAAAACAATCACAGGCATTTGATTTAGAAGTGAATTGACCTCCCCAACCATGTTTCCCTGTTCAGCAATTATTAGAGGGTTGGAGAGCTCTCCAGGGCTGTTGCTGTGAATTATGGGTAACCGTGGTGTGAGCGAGAGACAGGTGGCTGTCCCTCACACCATCCAGAGGGAGTGAGATTCCTCATGAGAAGAGCAGATCGGATAGGCTCTGTGTGGAACTCGCAAACTCTCACTGGATGCCAATTATCCAGTCAGCCCAGATGTGCCTCATTTTAACCTGGAATCCCTTCTTAACAGGTGGCTCTCTCTCAAGGCCACCTCTCACCCCCTCACGTGTGGGTAAAAGGAGGGAGTAGAAAACCATACATTCAATATACATGCATTGCCATATGAATACAGAGGTGCAAGTTAACAGTGAGAGACTATGGCATGCTCTGTCAACCCCCGAGGCACTGCCATGAGGCAGTGCTTGTGGAAAAAGCCCTTTTCATAGCTTGACCACTACATCTAATAGTAAGGAGAGACTCTGCAGCCTGGCCCCTGAGTCCCAGTGGTGGCTGTGATTTGTGCCCAGTGTATGGGCTCTGATTAAGCAGGGGTGATGCTGTCATGCGATAATGATGGTGAAAGCAAAAATACTGAATGGAACACGATGTTTCACAGAATACCAGTGCAGGACCACAAAAAACACAAAAAACTGAAAATGACTGCTCGGGCCAAAGTCGGACCCAGAGACAGTCGACACCTGCTTAAGCTCTATTCTGCTCAGACAGTCCCAGAGTCCTCTGCTGCAGACAACGTACAGTACAGTTTGTGCAGGGAAGGGGCTGCCGAGACTCGCAGTGTCAGTGTACAGTTTGTATACATTAAACAATTTACTGCAGACACTTCGAGCCCCTCATGCCTAAGGGGATTAAAGATCAAGTACCAGCTGCTGTCACTCACTGTAAAAGATTAGCTTTGTTGGTTTTTAGATGCTCTGAAACACTCAGCCCTGGGGACTGCAGGTCCTCAACTGCTGAGCAAGAGTCTTATCCACTTTGCCTACTCTGCTGCACAAGCAATCTGTTTTCTATATTACTAGCTGGTATCACTGTACTATGCACTATAAAACAGCAATTGAGCAGGAAATTAAGTTAGGAGATCGGTATTTGGCAGTATAGAATGGTCTGTGGTCTTCCCGCATATAAGGATCATTAAATATCACAGAAGTTTCTTGATAAATTTCCATCTCTACTTCCTTTTTTAGTGCGGATGGGAAACAAAACATCCTAATGGGTATTTGAACAGCTTGAAATGTGTCAGCCTGGGAACTACTTTCCTGTGAAAAAGAGTGCTGGCACAGGCATTAAACATTTCAACAGCTAAATATGGAATATCTCTTTACAGCCCCCAGTGTTCTCCTTCAGTGCTTTCACTACACAAACAAACAGAGGACGGTCTCTTAAGCTAAGCTTCTTTGGATTAACAGATGTGGAAGGTCTATGTTGTATTTTTCCTTCCTTCCTTCCTTTCTTCCTACTCTTCTTTTTTTTCTCCTTCAGATCCAGTTTCCATAATAAAAGTTTAGAATAACTGGCATTCAAGGTTGCAGGACAGGCAATCGCTGCTACAGAAGAACTCATACGGTTAATTCTTCAATCTACAGCTCCATCTATGATGCAAGGGAGTCGGAGAAATAGAAACATGTTAGAAGCAGCTGTTTGAAACTGTCTTTCCACAGTCAATATCTGTCACCTGTAAAAATTGCAACATAGAATAACCCACGTCTAAGTTCACAAAGTATGTGCAGAAAAAAAACTTCTTAACGTCATAAAAACCAGTGACAATCCCCAAATTAACCAACCACATTTATGAAAGAGGTGATTCTGCCCTTCAGCCGATATCAGCTTTTCCCGTTGATCAAATCACATTAAAAATATGCAGTAATGCCCCATTTTGTCTAAGTGATTTTCATTCCATCCATTGCTTTAATGTTCGAATTATGTATTACTCCTCTCAATCCTTCTCATTTATACTCACTCCTGTAACATGATTGTTTTCATTTAAAGGATGGGCTGACTCAAATATTGAAGACAATTGCTGACATTAATGAAACCATGCTCAGCAAAGGCTCATATAGGTTTCCAGCCCCAATTTTGGATGACTGTCTTACACATTAATAAGGTGAAGTTGCCTATATTGAAAGACACTCACAACCATCTTTACTGTCACTCAAAGAAAGTTAATTTTTGTTTCCTTTATTAACTACTTAATCATAAAACTAATTAGCAAAATAATAATTAACTTCTAATATACATTAATTTTTTGGGCGATTATAATTCCGCAGTCTCTAATGAGAAATGCCACGCAGAAAGACGTCCTAGATCCCAACCTAAAAAAGTATTCAGAGAAAGCATGCAATACATATACATTTCTTTTATATGTAGTACATACAGTACAGTATCTTGCACGGTTATAACAGTTCCTTTAAACTTTGCAATCCTGCCACTTAGAAGCAGCAGTTAATATTTGTATCAAAACGACTAAAACCACACATTCAAGCAAAAAAAAAGAAAGAAGAAAACATCATAAGTTAATAAAAAATAGAAGTAATGGTTGCATAAGTATTCAAACTTTTCTGTGACAAGCCTAAATAAATTAACTTGCACAAAATTATCTTAAAAAGCCAAGCAATTAGCTGAGTGGCCACTATCTGTAGGCAATAACAATAGATCCCGTGATTTCAGAAACACACCCGCCTTCTTAAGGTCCCTCAGCCAGTTAGTGTATCTGAAGCAAAGCCTCAACCATAAATTTGTTTTAAAACAACACATGGAAGTTTATAAAAGGCGCAGATCGGGAAAAGGGTGTGAAAACATTTCATAGACCCTTAAAGTCTCTTTGAGTGTAGTGAAGTTCATCATAGAGAAGTGGAAGGCAGCCAGACGCTGGGCCGAGATCAGGCTTGTCCTCCAAAACTGAGAGGATGGAACGGCTGGGGAAAATGAAAGGGAAATAAAAGTGAGGCCAGCAGTGACTTGGAAGAGTTACAGAGTTCAGTGGCTGAGATGGGAGATTGGCCATATACAATTTTTTGCATTAGGAATTTCTCTTTCCGCATACCCCAGCTTGCTCTCCATGAGACACACAGATGAGGAGAGAGATGCTTGGGGTCAGGGTGCAGGGTCAGCCATGTATACAGCACCCCTGGAGCAGCTGGAGTTAAGGGCCCAACGGAGGAGGATTCCTCTGCCAGCCGTGGGATTTGAGCCAGCAACCCTCCAGCCACAGCGCAGATCCTGAGCCACAGAGCCACCGCTCCTCCCATTGGTAAAAAATATCATGGTCACTCCACAATGAAGGCTGGTATGAAACTGAATAAAGAACAAGTGAAATCCAATGGGATTGCAACAAAACACCTAAGTGCTACTATAAACATGTATCAAGTCATTGGATGCAAATGCAACATAGTGAATCAGTCCGCACCATCCTACTGATAAGCCTTGTGGCACTAGTATTATGGTATAGTTCTATTTCTGATCAGCGGGGTCTGGGAAATGTGATTGAGAGGAATACAAACAGAACAAAGTATTAGCAAATCTATCTGTATCTGACCTGCAGCTGAGACAAATCTTCACTTTTCAGGGGGACAGGGACCCAAAGCACAAGGCCAAAGCAGCAAGGTAGGGGCTTAAGAATAAGAAAGCAATTTTCCTAAAACGGCCTAGCCACAGTCTAGACTTGAATCCTATTGAGAATCTTGACTTGAAAACTGCTGTTGCCCATAAGCGATCCCCGGGCAATTTGAAAAAAAGCTTGGAGCAAATCTGGCAGGAAGGATGGGCAAAAATTGCACCAAGCTGATGTGCAAAAGTGATAGAGACTTATGCAAAAAGACTTGTGGCTGTAATTGCTCCCAGAGGTCCTCCCAATACATATTAAGTTCACGGGTCTGAATACTTATGCAATAAAAATATCATTTTTTTTCTCTTCAATTTTTGGTGCTCCTTAATAAAGCTTATTTTACCCTTAAAAGTTTGAGAATTCAGGCTATGAATAAACTAAATATGTTGTGGGTATGTAAATTATACAGATACGGAAATTATAAGGGAGATGTACAATGAAATAACCCTAAATCTAGCATTATTTATTTCGCTGGCCTATCTTTGTTCCAGGACATTACTTGGATGGAAAAAAAAAATACAACCCAAAACAGGATACATTTTGCAGAAATCAAATGAAAGATGGAATTCTTTCAGTGCATTTTTAATATGTGGATCAGTCAAGATGAGGCTTGCGATAAAATTACTCAGCTCCTATGAATTAGCCCCTTCCTGTGTCATACTGTAAATAGAAAGCACTCTAAAGTACTCTATCACAGCGGTGTTGTCGCAGGTCATAAAAAAGGTATAAAGGTTTTGTAACAAGTCATTATTTTTTTTCAGTCAACACAGGCTCATCTCATCTATCAAATAGAAATTTGCTTTATTTACACTTTTTCCTCAGGCTCTGTCGTACATTTTCTATGGTTTTTGCGTGTTGTAGTTAGTCTTTACCCCAAAAACATTAATTGTAAAGTGCTTTTAACTGGCCCTGGTTATGAGGGGACATTCTGATGTGCTGATTACTTGATTGGCTTAATTTCCTTAATTGATGTTCTGAGACTTCACACTGAAAACCAGTCAGTCATTTAAAATCACCTGTCACTTTTGTGGGGCTTTGATTACAATTGTCATTGAAAGCAACATCAGCATTTTTAAGCACCTACAAATGCAGCTCAACTAAAAGTCAGCTGGAAATACTGATTTCATTTTGATTACTAAGAGGTCATTTGAGACCCCTGTATTTAAGTGCTGTTGAGTAATGTTTTCATTGGTTGCAAAGAATTCAACCATTGCCATTATTAAAACTAAACATGTAATGTGAATCATTGAATATCTTCATACACTACAGCCATGAGAAATCTTTGGCATTTAAAAAAAAAATATTGAGATTTTATTCAGAAAAGCTGTAAGCCCACAAAAGGCGACAACAGACAGGAAACTAACGCTTTTATTTCTTCAGAGAGAATTTGGGTAAATAGACATTTCAGTTAAAAAACGAACACCCACAACCTGTATAGGGCCATTTATATAGAGGTGTCGAATATCCTTTTCCCAGTGTGTGGGAAAACTGTCTTTATCAAAGAGGAATCACCTGTTGACAGCTGAATTTGTCACCTACCTTGGTGCAATGCTGTGCGTACAAAGTTGAAAAATCTCTCACTAAGGAGTTCATTCAGCAACGAACCCCCAATCCCCTCCCCTGCCAGCACAGGTTTGGAATGACTACAGCAGCTCGAGATAAGAGACAAAACATGGATAAGCTCTCTAGAAGCAGGCTTGACGGACAGACAGGCGGCCATTAACAATGCTGTTGCTTGTGTAAGTACTGAGTGATGGAAAGATACCCTGGCGTTTGCTCTGTACAAGTGGTCCTTAAAGATTTTCCACTTCCAATTTCCTTGAATTATCAGCTATCTCCAACCTGTCAGTCACCCTGACAATCTTAGATTTCAGCTCACAGGCTGGGCAGGTTATTGACAAAGCAATCCTGGGTGATATAGTGCGCCCTGATAAAACATTAGAAAAACAGAGCTTATTGCCTACCTGCGGTCAAACAGTCCATCTCAGTAATTCCATAAACTCCTGACTCTATAAATTAATTACTACATTATTTTTTCATAATGTGTGAAAGAGAAGAAGCTAATATATGGCACACTTTGCTGCACCTAATCGTTTTCTTCTGCTTGTTGAAGGAATTTGACTTTTAGATTGAATATGATTTTCAAACAGCTTTGTTTTGCTCATTTCTGCAGTGACACGTCACTCACAGGCATATTCTCAAATCCACAGACCTGTTCTGTGCATTCTTAACTTCCCTTTTGTTGCAGCATTCCTTAAGTACTAACAATTATGATATAATATTAATAATTGCATTCACTTATATAGTGAAAAACTGTTTTCTGGACACTCCACTTAAAACAGTTGACAGGTAATGAGGACTCCCCTCCACCACCACTAGTGTGCAGCCCCACCTGGACGATGCAACGGCAGCCATAGTGCGCCAGTACTCTCACCACAGCCAGTACTCTCACATCAGCTCTCAGTGGGGAGGAGAGCAGAGTAATGTAGCCAATTCATAGAGGGGGATTATTAGGAGGCCATGATTGGTAAGACCCAATGGGAAATTTGACCAGAACACAGGGGTTACACCCCTACTCTTTTGGAGAAATGCCCAGGGATTTTTATCATCAGAGTCGGGGCCTCAGTTTTACATCTCATCCAAAGGAAGGTGCCTTTTTACAGTATAGTGTCCCCGTCACTATACCGGGGCATTAGAAACCACACAGACCACAGGGTGAGTGCCCCCTGCTGTCCCCACTAACACCTCTTCCAGCAGCAACCTTAGTGTTTTCCAGGAGTCTCCCATCCAAGTACTGACCAGGCTCACACTCGCTGAGCTTCTGTAGGCTGCCAGTTTTGAGTTGCAGGGTGACATGGCTGCTTTTCCGTGCATGTTTTCTGCTTTAAGTCATTGGAATTTCAATTTGATGTGTTAAGATAAACTTTTGCAGGTTACTACCAGGTGTCTGAACAAAAATGATAAAAACACACTGGGAAAAAGTAAATCATTCTTATATCTACAGTGCTGTTCTCTCAGACAATACATTTCTGAGATATGAAATCACAGCACATCTGCCAAGGTAGCGTCCCCTAGTGTTAACTACACCCATATTGACTGTGGACTCATTTGTACATGTTTTCATGCTCCATGGTGCACAGGGTCTTGAGAATCACCCTGTATATAAAATTATTTCTCTCATCGTGTGGCTATGCTGGAGACAGATATAAAAAAAACACCAATGATCATTTCGACTTGTTCCACATTTGCCCTGTCAGACAGGACTATGTGCTTCGGGGCTGAGCTTGGATGCAATTCAACTAATGGTCCCACAAGTGACAGGCCACTGCATTAAGTCAGTCATTTAATTAACTGTGCCAGTCTCCCACCTGCTGCCCTCAATATGCTTTGATTTGACTGAAATGCCTTTCAGATGCCTTTTGAGTGGGCACTGGGATTCACTCTGTTCTCCTATAAGACCGTATAACCAAGACTCATTCCTGCCTCCATAAGCCAACTTACAGAATAAGAGCCTCGAAAAAAGAATTCATTTTACATGTCCTGCTCTTCTGTCCTTAGGATACTCTTTTGTCTACTGTTTTATCGTTTATAATTCTGCATTTATAGCACCCATCTGAAAATCTCTTTCGGTGACAAAGAGTTCAGAGTTTTCTGTGATCTCTATTTCATGTGTATCGGAGATCACATTGGTGGCTGAATAAGACAAATGCCCCTTTCCTTTTGTTTCTTTTGTGCAGCAAATGTGTTTTCATGAATGGTACAAGCATTGCTCTCAAGTTTGAAATAACCCAGAACACATTATAAACAATATTACAACAAAATAGTCCTTTGGGATGTTACTTATCCTGCTCCTACAATGTATGATTTGAACAACGTTATAGGGTGATAAGTCCTTATAAGAGTTTCCAAAAAGTGAAAAGATCACATTATTGGGTACTTAGATCTCGTGTTTGAACTTCATGAATCACAGGGCCTCTAACATTAAATTGCAAATTGATTTCTTACCACATTTCACCCAAGCCAATAGCAGAGCAAAGGCAACATCCTCATTTATTGACAAAACCCTTAAGACTGATTCATTATGTGCTAGGAAAGAATAGCAGCTATATGCAGTTCTACCTGGGACCTCCTATTACTGGGATTTAAATGTAGAACTCTACAGGAAATAACCCTGGCCAAGCTCATGTAAATCCTTTTCTTATTTTTATAGCATAGCCTTGTAGTATTTATAAGTGAGAGAAAGAGATCCAAAGCTTTCATGCAACATATTGCAGAAAAGATCTTTGTAATGATTTCTCTTCAAACATCAAGTCTGTGATAATGATTCTTAAAGCTAAAATCCTTGGTGGTATCACTGTTCTAGTCAGCGTCCTTAAACTGTTAACTGTTTGACCAATCTAATCTTTGGAATCATAAAGTAATTGCTAATTTAATGGAATGATCTACTTTTGGTACTCCACTTAAATTGTATTACATTTTTAATATGGTTAATAATAGAAAGCATTTGTCACATACTGAGGTTTCTGTACAAACTGCAAAATTAAAAGGACTGGTGACAATACAGTACTGAATTAAAGTGGCAGTTGCAGCTATTGGAAAACTTATAAAATGCTTCAGTTATATCTTTTTGTGAAAAAGACGTATATAAAGATTTTCCGCTCAGGGTAAAATGTCCACCTAATTAATTCACTGTGTAGTAGCAGTTTGCTGTCATGTGTAAGTTTACCAGACACATGTACGTACATGTACAATCAGACAGTCTAGTAAAAACAGACACTTCAGTCTCTACTGTACATCTTGTATCTTGACTGGAGATCCTGGAACCTACTTGTATTTTATGCATGCTGAATAAATACTAAAACTAATTTACAAGGTGGCAGATACTGTAAATCCACATAATGAGATAACAAAAACCCATAATGAGCCACATAATAGTAATAAAAGAGTAAAGACCACACTGCTGTCTCTCAGAAACGCATGTCTTTACCACAACCTTGCGCTTCCTTTCACAAACCACCTTATTATGAGTTCTCTCTTCCTTCTTCTCCATAAAATGCAACAAGCTACTACCTCGCCCATTACAACACGCAACTTTGCGTACTACCGCTGTTAAGAAAAACTTTTTTTTTTGGGTCGAATCAATCGGTGTTTTGGAAAGACGTTGCTACTGGCATGAAAGTGAGGCCTACTCTCTGTGGCGATCGGACCAAAGGCATCACACATCCCTTCCGTTCCACCACCCATCCTCTAACCACTTTATCCAGCACTGGGTCATGGGGAAGCCACAGTCTATCCCGGGAGGGGTACAAGACAGGGTACACTCTGGATGGGATGCCAGTCCATCACAGGGCACACACACTGACGCCAGGGCCAGGTTTCCCAGAAGCCAATTAGCCAGCCAGCATGTCTTTGGACTGTGGGAGGAAACCAGAGCACCTGGAGGAAACCCACGCAAACACGGGAAGCACATACAAACTCCACACAGACAGCACCCTAGGAATTGAGCCCAGGGCCCCAGCGCTGTGAGGCAGCGATGCCCAATGATGACGCAGATGGGAAAAAACAAACAGTGGCAGGAACGTCTGATAGCGGCGGCACCTCCCTCCTTCGACCCTTCATGGAGAAACTCCC
This sequence comes from Lepisosteus oculatus, assembly GCF_040954835.1. Lineage (NCBI taxonomy): Eukaryota > Metazoa > Chordata > Actinopteri > Semionotiformes > Lepisosteidae > Lepisosteus > Lepisosteus oculatus. Next base: position 73,181,524 of record NC_090698.1, on the reverse strand, counting down.
ACACCCCCGTCCACCTCCCCAGATCCCGAGTCAGAGCTATCTCTGTGCAGCAGCCGGAGATAAAAAAGCATTTTATAGACTCATGGTCATTTGGATGGGGGGTGGGGTACTCATTTCCGAAGGCAGTTTAAAGATCGAACCAAAGACGTCGGTCTGTGAGCAAATGTCACGCTCCAGTACCACAAGAATCTGCTGTCACCCATAATTCGCGCTAAGGTTGAGACTTAAAAAATGCAGAAACAATGGACCGATATGAGTTGAGCTTGTGCAGAGAAATGGGTAAATCGAATAAGCGCGTCTTTTTAAAACGTTTGTAAAACGTCAGGAGACTTCTTTCACATCAGGAGAATAGCCACATGCAATCATAAAGCCACGGTATCCGGTCAAAGGGTAGCAAGCAAGTGTTTAAATCCATTTGACGTCATTGTTTATATGACGTCTGCGCTTAACTGTGTTTTCAAAAGCTACGAGGTGAAACGTATTAACACGTGCGTCTTTGTGTACGTTCTTTAAAATCGGTTTGTGAGTTTAATTGTTTCAGTAAGAGCAAGCCAGGCCCAAGCCAGTAGCCCCCCTGTAACTTCCAGTCACAGCCCTGGTGTGGAGCCCAGTCCTGCTGCCCCAGAGTGGAGCCAGCAGGCCCCCTCCTCTCACACTGGTCCAGACCTGCTGCTCCTCTTCGCCGTGATAGGTGTTGTCCTTGTTGTGGTAGTGCTCTCAAGATAAATTATGAATGCAACGTGAAAGCTGTAAAATTTGTTGTATCTTCTATTATCTCCATGTTAAAGGCCACAAAAGCTCTTCAGTGAAGTCAGCCATTAAGAAATGACAGGTATTGCTATCAGCCTTCTTTATAGCCTATTACCTGCAATGACAGCAGCTGCTGCAGAACCACTGTACAGCCTATCACATTATTTGCAGCTAAAGTCAGCTACTGTGTCATTTCGGCTCATTTTCTTGACAGTGCTATCATAAATCCATTCAGCTGCAGGGTAACTGTCGACTGCCTCGATTATCTTCATAGCCAGAATGAATCTTGAAATGTATGTAACAGGCAATGACTGTTATGGATCAGGCACAGGGGCCATTCCCTCTCCATGCTGTCAGATCTGTGAAGCAGTGCCTATTGCGAAGGGAATTTCTGAATTGCTCTCGTGTAATTGAGTAAAATAGCTGAACTTTGAGGAACACCACTGTTCATAAATAACAAGTTTTGCCATTTCATTATGGCGCCCAGCTGAATGCACTGAGGAACTTGTGCGCTAGTTTTAACATGCCAGTCTGGCCTGATGAGAGACCTGGATGGTCACAGAGGATATCCTTGGGAACTGCCTTTTATAGGTAGAAAATAATTTCCCTTGTAACAAATAGTATTATCGAGATACATTCAATTGGTTATCCTCTCAGACAATGGAATGTTTTGGTATTGCCCAATATTTTATACTTGCTTTACAGGCATTTTGAGAAACTGGCAATTTAGAAAAGCTTGCATTTTAAGATTCCTCTAAAAATATTCTACACAGGATCAGTATCACCTGTGCGTTATGTAACAAACACACCACACACACTTGCATGACACCACATTACACCATCACTATAACTGCAGCAAACACTAGGGGTGGTTAGAAATGCATTGTGTACACTGCAGAAACCTGTTTTAGAATGAAGGTGGGTTCAGATAGAGTTCAGTTACAGTTAAACGTTGTGTAACGCTGAGCGTAATAGCTGGAATCGCAATCGCAGCAAAATAAGGGCGACATAAAAAGAATCACCAAAAGTTGTTTTTTAAAGACCGAAATAAAAAACAGGAGACGATAAACAAGGCTGTGATATGTATCAGCACTGAAAACCCATAATTTCACTATGCCAACCAATTGTAATTAAATGTAAATGTATGCAACTAAGCTGCAACAAACAAGGCTCAGCAAAGAGTTTCTTTATTTCGAATCACGGTGTTTGTAAGACTTACTTATGGTTGGCACCACAGGCTAATTTCTGAGGTCCTCCATAAAACAAGGAATAGTAGTGTCTCCTTGGGAACTAGTATCAATCCGATCATAATCATTCATCCTCTAAAAACACATGCTCAAAATGAATGCATTGCTACGAGGAAAGATTGAAAGTGAACAGATTCAAAGAATTATTGTCAGACTTCCCTAAATAACATTGTTTTGCCTTCTGATATGACACTCTCACAAGAAACGGTGAACCCACGTTAAGTTTTGAAGATGCATTGAAACAAAAGTCAGTAGAACAATTTGTTGTCTAGTTGGTAGAAGATTCCTGTTAAAAGTGTCTGTATAGTGTTTAGGCTAATGCGTTCTCTGCACTCCAGGCATCTGGGAAACATCTGGGAGGCCCTGATAGCCTCATTAAAGGTGCCCTTTTTAAAACTGATCTTACACTAAGCGAAGACTTTAACACCACAGCTGACTTGACTGACTGAGGATAGAGCTGCACATTTCTCTTCAATAAATGGAAACCGTACTCTGAAAAAATCTTCAGTTGTTTTATTCAATAAACTCTAACAGAGCTGTATATTGAATTTGGCAGGGGATCACAGTAGTTCTTAATCAGACTCAATGTAGGAATTAGACTTGTATGGGTTTATTAGAAACAGTATAAGTGGAACTATGCAAGGGGAAAGTCAGACCTCATAAGAAATTATACTGCTGGCAAGGAGTAACTTTCCAATTCACACAATGGTTTTGTTGAAATACAATATGTAATGGGATAGCCATTACAGAGACTGAAGTTCTCACAACACTTAGTGTCATTTGTCTTATTACCAGCTTGCATATTTATTTGCCTCTGTGCTAATGTAATTGTTCTAAATTTGAGTCCTTAAAAACATTTGAGGTATTACTAGAAGCAAGACAAACACATAAGGACAAAATCTACTGTATGGAATTATCTTTTGTGTCAACAGATTGTCATTATTCTATGATTACACTTAGTACAGTACATTTTCCAAAGATGTTAATGGTTCTGTTGTTTGCTAATGTTACTCTGATAGTAATTGTTTTTCTGCTACTAAATGCTATTAATTTATTTTATTAATAGCTAAATAGGTTTATGGGGATATGCACAATAATAATAGTATAACAACAAAACTACTTTAGAATCTTTGGAAGAAGCTATTTATTTCTGATAGATTCTTAAATAGAATGGTAAGATCTTTATACTTTCATTTGAATAAAACTATATTACCAGCATTAAGATACTTCTATATGTCACCAGATGATATATTTTAGATGAATTCTGGGAGCTTAAGCTAAAACTTACAACAGGTTCCATTGAATTCTGTGTCCCATTATAACCTCTACTGCTTGTGCTTGAAGTGACTCTATTTCAGCTTCTAATGATGCTCTTTTGTTACCTATTCCTTGACAATCACGCTCCTCTCATGCATTTGTGTTAGTCCTCTTTAACAAAATCTCAAAACATGATGACATTAGTGATGTCACCCTTTGATTTGTCAGCGGATTATTTCACTGAATCATTCCAATTCAGCTCACAGACCTACACAGCTCTGCTTCTAATTCCAGTACCAGCTGAAGATGCTAGATTTGTTTGTGAATGTTCCTCCTACAGCACTTTGATGGACAGGACATTGTTTTTGTAGTGGGACGTTTGTTACGCAGCATCGCGGTTGTGAGGTGTAATCTTGCACATAATTCTCTCAAACGCATTTGAGCATTATTCTTGGTGGTTGAATTGAGGAGCAGAGAGAGTGATTTAGATTTTAATAAATCTCAGGAAGTAAACAAATGGATGCTGACCAATATGGATAAATATCGCTGTGGCTTACATGGATGTTGACAACTTGAGCTTGTGACACTTGACCAACAGAGATCTCCTCCAGTACAAGTGTATTCCTTCAGGGTAGAGAGTGGTGCAAAGGAAGAATTTGACTTCTACGGTTTCCAAGCCCCCTCCTGTTATTCTCTCGCTTGGATTCCTCGGTTTGTTGCCTCTTTGAAATCTGCACAGCGCAGGCAGAGGGAGAAGGCTGCATTTGAATAGTGCACCTCCAGTTCTCTTTCCAGGCCCTCACACTGCTCTCCACACACTTCAGCTTGCCAGCTCTTTTGCTCTGCGAGCTGTAAAGCCGTAATTGTCCCTAATTGATAGGGAGGTGTTGGGCCATTCTCGTTGGGCTGAGAGAGTGGAAGGATTAGGAGGAGGGGAAGGGGCTTAGAACATTTAGAGTCCTGGCAGTAATGACTCACTAATTTATCCCGTTTTTGTGGGGACAGCTCATTACGGCCTAAAAGAAACCACAGAACAAAGAGTGGTGTAGGTAGGAGGTGAGTTTAAAAGGCAGGGCTCAACACAATCATATAAAGAAGAAAAACCCTTGAATAGGAGGAGGAACAGATACAATAAAGGTGGCAGATGCAAATAGCTGACAGTTCCTCCGAGCACTTTTTAACCTTCAATTCTAATTATCCTTTCACCACATTTAATGCCAGCAATGCTTCTCCTCATAGTTTCAGTAGGACACAGATAGAAAAGGGGAAAAAAAGGCAAAAATATATAGTTTTATTTGTCTCACCTTTATTTAGTAAAATGGAAGTTTGTTTTCAGTATACTTAGGAAAGAGAGTGATACAGTATAAACAATGTGAATGTATCACTTTGGCAAAACATATTGTGATAAATAAAATGCATTGCAATTGTAGGTATTCAATCATTCCATAAATAATTCTGTGTTTTCTTAGATACCCTGACCTCTGATCAACGTTTACACTGTAATGAACTGAAATGCTGTGAGAATCACTTGGTTTGCAAATACTTCCCTGTCCGTAGGAAGAGATCCACCAGTCTCTTCGTGCTTCACTAGCTGTCCTTCAAACTATCTAATGTTTTCCTTTCCTCCCTTGCCTTAAGTTTGAAAAAAACAGAGGGTTTTGATTTCTCATTCTGTACAGTTCTGATCTGCAGTAATAATACACAGCAATAAAAAGAATCCCTGGTATTCTGACATATGAATGAAGCTGACTGCGTTACCTTGATCTGAGCAACTTAAAACATGCCAAAGTTTCTGTATTTATGTTTCACATTGTATATATTTTTTCTAATGTTGTTACAGTTTTTTCTGCATTCTTTTTCTCTGAATGGCACAAGGTATTTTTCATGCATCTAGCATTTCTGACTGTAAAGCAATTTATTGAAAACATTTAAAAAGAGGTGTTATACACAGACTAAAAGTTTGCAGTTTCATACAATATGTGAAATATTGCTTACTGAGAGATAGAGTCCAGTCCTATCATATCGTAATTTAATTTAGAGCAAGATGAAAGAAAATGGCAAAATAATTATTTTATGTTCCTTGTTATCTCTGACATTTCCTCCTCTGTACTGCATGTGTAAGCTTACATAGATTTCTTCAGTTTAAGAAATTCTCATTTCCATACCCTTAAAAAGGCGACTGTAACACAGCCATGTCCTTATCTGTCTTTTTCCTCTTGAAACCTCAACAGTTATGCAACACTTCAGGATAAATTATTTTAATAAAAACGTTCTCAGCTGGGTTCTGTAGACCAAAACCTTTTTCCAAGATAGCCTTGCCAAGAGAGCTGTACGAACGTTACATCATCAGACAAACCTCGCAGTCTTACAGGAGATACAGTATGATTTAAACAAGGCACAACCTTAGCATTGCAAGCGTGACAGCTGAAACCGATGCCGAGCAACTTACACTGATGATTTGTTTATACTCTGAGTGATCTCATGCATTATGTGAGGGAAGAGCATATATTAATAACAGGTGTGTTTGTGCTTCAGGATTTGGTTGTATTTGGTCAGTGCTATTTTGTGTAGCTTTTTTCCCCTTTATTAGGTCTGGCAATTGATGTTTGTCACTGGAGTGGTTATCCAGCTGTGAACCACGTCCTTTATGCATCTTATAAATATTTGTTTTCAGCTTGCATTGGCTTGCGAAAATGTTAATAAATTCTGACACTTGGATCTTAGATTCGTTTAGATGGATGTAAAACATATCTAATCCCCACTGCTTCTCTGGATAGGTATAGGAAACATCAAGAGACACATATCTATAATGTATCATGAGATTATTGAAAACTCAAACAAGTTGATATGTAAAGAACCAAACTTTTGATTAACTCAATTGTCCACATGGAGACTAAGCCCAAACAAACTGAAGAAGTACAGGTCTGATCTATTTAGGGATCGCAGGAATTCTGCTGCAAATACCCTCATCGCCCCTCCAGAACAGACAGACACTTCCAGTTCTGGGGTCGGCCAGTCCTGTCCCAGGCTGTCTCCCTGTCGAATGTCAGGTGTGGAAGCAGAGACCGACAATGAGGATTTTGGAAGTTGATTAAGCTGAGTTTCAAAATTTGAGAGGAAGGTCGGATCCTTAACTCACCCATTTCCTCTTTACCAAGTACAGTATATAGCCTTCTGGACTTCCCTTTGTGCATTTGTCTCACTCCCCTCCCACCATCTTCACCCTTGCTGCGGCTCCTTAGCTCATTCCATGCAGACAAGAGGGGGGTCCAGTCAGCCCCCATTCCCAAGGCTGGGGGAGTTACACCAAAAAAGCTTTTTGTCTCAAATATGCCTTTATTAGAATCTTGCCAAACAACGTCATAAAATGACGTTTATGGCGTCATTTTGATAAAGTGATCATTTGTGACTGACCTTGATGCTCTTGAGTGTCATAGGGTGTTCCACCAGCTGTATATCACCTCATAAGTGAGAGTGTTACAGATATACCCTGTTTATCAAATTAAAAAGGCTTTGCATGTTTAGGTGAAGTGAATTGTAACCTGTAACATGACTTCAAAGCTACATCGACACTGTAATAAGTACTGCGATGCCTTGCTGTCCTTCCTGCAGGTCATCCTGATGTGACAACATTCCAGCAGGACATCGGAGGTCCTCATGCTGTAAGATGAGAGTGTGAAGATTTAGCTACTAATGCCCCAGACACTGAGCATTTGTAGGATATGATGAAGTGATGATATATATATATACAGTATAGGGTTCAGATACCAGTATGGTCTTCCACATTACTACCTAGTTGATTAACACTGTTGATAAAAAACTGTTTATTATTATTATTCATTTATCTTTGTCTATTCAATAAAATTCAGTGCACTTGCCACACAAAATCATCATTGGTTCATTTAATACTGATAGTTAACATACTGTGGTCATTTCAAAGGTCATTTACACATGGTCCTCACCACAACCTTAACTGAAGTGCAAGAAAAAAAGGGTACAGTGGAACATCCCACCTTTCTTATGGAACAGTGTGAGTCACCAAGAGCTACTGTATACAGAACTTGGGTTAACAGCAGACAGACCTTAGTTCCCTCATGTACAAAAGGTCCTAGCTGTAAACCCACCCTACCAAAACAACTTTACTTTTGTGTTAGATTTATATCGGCAAGATCTTACTAAAGACATCTGCAGAGGTAGGAATTCACAACACCAGCAGGACAACAACAAGACCACAAAAAGTCTTTTTTATGCCTTTTCTTTCTCTCTGTTCTTTTCTGTTTGTAAACAGAAGCAGAAAAAATGAACAATATTTATTAACAGACAATATCTGTCTGTTAAGCAATACAAAAACATTTTGTGGTTGATGAGAAATGTAATGAAATATGTCTGTAAAAGCTAAAATACGTGAGTATAAGTCACCTTTCAACCCCCTTTTGAACTGCTTTAAAGACAGGTAATGTAATAATTTATGTAATGGAAATATCTGAGGTTTGAGAGCACAACGATGATAATTACCGGCCTTCAGCTCATGCTGCATTTTTTTTGACACATAAACTAACAGACATGCAGATGTTACAGATAATTTGAATAATAATCAGGCATAAAAGTTCAGTTAAACAATTTAGTTTTTGTAATGTAAACCACGTAATTTAAAATGATTTTATAGCTCATTCACTGAATGAGATATACCCTAAAATAAATGAGTAGAATAATTACACTATAAACTTATGTTGTCTAATTTTTGTAATGTGTTTTTCTCTTTTAATGTTCAAACACATGAACCAGCACCTGGCCTGAAATAAAAATGAAAACTAACCTTCTAATCCATCCATCCATCAAACTATCATAATAGATATGCTCATAATCACTGTGTAGTGTAGCAGTACAGTATATTATGATGACCAACTTACTCTTTCTAAGTAAGAGTAAAAAATCTGACCTTAGTATGGAAATTACAGACAGGGCTAACATGCCCTGGACATGTATGTGTGCTTTAATCTCTTTAACTCATCACCAACTGAAAAAAACAACAAATAATAATCTTCACATTGAAGGAGGAAAGTGATCACAAATATAAAACAGTTTAATATTGAGTTTGGTCTTAACAGATCAAAGACAAACTTCCAAATACATGCTTTTTAGTGTATTGTAGATTGCTCTTCCTATTAGTAACTCTACATTTACTACATTGATCTATGAAAACAACAATTGTACAATTGTATATACTGTTAAATGTACTAATAAATGTGAATAATGTGTACAATTCTATTAATTGATTTAACTGTAATAATTTTAGATAAATTAGACATATTTGGTAATGATATCAATGATAGCTCTTGAGCATTTTTTTAATCACTCATTCATTTTAATAAATGGTAGTTAAGGTGTCTTGTGAACTATCTCTACAACTCCCCAGACTTTGTCTGAGCTTCACTTTAATTTGGGAACATGACAGATTTCCACTTTTTTCACACATGGTGTGATGGTATGAAGTAATACAGACAGTAAGCTTTGCTTGCTAGCTAGCAGGGTTATGATCTTTGCTATTTTATCGATGATCTGAATTGAAGGCAGAGAACACCAGGGGGACGAAGACACACAGTCTGAACAGGTATCAGCAGTAATCAGCCAACAGCTCTCTGTTTAATTTCAGTGTTGCAGCGAATGTTGAACTCTTCATTCATGACATCTCAGCCAGGACTCATTCATGTTTCCAAACTATGGGCTTTAAGTTAGTTGACAAATTCAAGATGCAGTAGTGTAAGAAATCAGATTGTTGATTCAGATACTGTAGTTGAATAAGTCAACAATCCTATTTTACCCACATTTGTACCAGTATATGCAAACACCCAAAATGTGTGTGTGTTCTGTACTGTAGTTTCATTTCAGTCTATTCCATAAAGAAGATTGGAGATCCCATTTGCTAAACATTATCTACTGTATAAGATTAATATTTGTATTTATTATTGAAACATAAAAGACATCTTTGCACAAATATACAGCACATTTTCTTGTTATACAACATCAAATTTTTAAAATCCAAATAACACTCAAGCAACAGAATTGAGTGCGCATCAAGCACGTTAACTGGCCCATTGGCTGAAATACGAAGTCATGAAATTAATGTTTTCCCAAACACTCTCTTTTTCAAAGTGTTTAGTGTGATTTCATGATGGGATATAAAAGTAAAGGTGAAAACTACAAATGCTTTTAAATAAGAATATACTGTATATAACCGTTTAGATTTATTGGCATTGTGCGAGGTTAAGCATTTTAAAATATTATGCATAATCTTCCTTCCAACGAAGCAAAGTTACACATGGACATCAGTGATGCATGTTTGATGTCTCTCACAGACCTCACGGATACAAAATATTTTACGTTTTATTTAAAGTGTGTTTCCAGTTTCTGTGGGGAAGAGTCAGATCCTTGCCAATTTTTAAACCTTTTTTATGATTTAAAAAGATGATTTTCTTAGTCAGAGAGAGAGAGACAATGATTCACCTTCTGAGGGATAAAGACAAGGCATTCCATCTGCTATTGAACTCCTCTGCATGGAGTCCTCAAGTAATCAGACCTGCCAACATTCCTGTTCCATGAAACACTTTACTCCTACATGCAGTGCGAAGGCTATGAGCCTGTATGTTGAACCGAGAGCACATAATGCAAGGAGGAGAAAGGCCTGTCAATAAGCCAGCTTTAATCCTGATTGTCAATACATTAGAAACAAACAACCAGAAGACAGCCCCTAAAGATGTTACTGAGCTCCTTACAGTTTCTCAAACGGGCAAGATTAGAAATATTTTCCATCCAAAACCCAAGTCCTTTTATTAGGGCTTGATTCAGTTTCTACCAATATTGATATTCAAGCCTTTTTACACCTGCAGTTCTGCAGTTTATCTGTATCTTATTTTTCATCTAGAAATTGGAGATTAGTCGACTATGATTATTGAAAACGGGAGAGACATTAAAACAAAGGGCAGAGAGGGAGGAGCCACAAAGTGCTAGGAATAACAAACGCTTCTGTTTTATTTATTGATGAGCGAATCATTAAATAACTTTTCAATAAATAAAACTAATCAATAGGAAGTTTGAATAAATTTCCTATTTTGGTCTTCGTTCCCTCTTCACCTTCACCTCTCGTTTCACTGCTTCTTATGAATGTTAAAAATAACACATTTTCTTTTTACGATGAGTGCGAATGAAGCGATTGCAGAAGTATTTGCAATAATAATAGCAACATGTGGGGAAGGACCGCATATTTGAGTAACCAAGCAGGTGTCAACAATGTTGCGCTGCATTGACAGCTGATCACTTTTGGGTGAAGAAGAGTGTAGTATGTTGTTGGGAGACCAAAGGCGATGTACCAAAGCCAAAACCTATTTTCCACCTATTTTCCAGTTGAATTCTAAATGACTTATGGAGCTCTGTAGCTTTAAAAGGCCTGAAATGAACCAATTAAATAAGCCCTGGGCCCATAGTTAAATTTTATTCATGAGAAACCTCTTTTGAAAACTCCTAGTCGAGAAACTGAAAGGAATAAAAGCTATGGGGTCAGTCATGAAATTTAAAGATTCAATGCGGTAAAATACAACGCACCATAAAAAATTAATGTGAGTGGTAAAATTCTGCTTGTGGTAATATTTTTAAATTGCTCCTGTCTATAAAACAGGCATATCTGCATTTATTTACTAGCAGTAAAGCAAAGACCAAACTCTGGTAGCAGGTGGGGCACATGTTTGAAGTTCCATTTATGAATTTCAACTCAGACATCTAAGTAAGTGCCCATAAATCTAAAAGGAGTTGTATCACAGTCTGCACTACCCTCAAGGAAATTATTTCAGGTCTTACAGCTTAATTTTCATCCCTTCACATTTAGAACTTTGAATGTGCTTCAGTGGAATGATTTAAATTTGGCTTTCAGTGATGGAAGAAAGACTATTTATCTGCAGGTTTTATGTATCCTGTCTCCGACCAACGAAAGGTGAAGAGTCAATAACAGAACACGGTATCTACCCCTTAGGAGTGAACTGAGACTTATTTTTATGTTTTGTAAAACACCGTTCAAAAAGCTCAGTTTTGGTGTAAGACGTACTGAGAGATAGTGGCATTTTAATTGATCTCTATTGCTTTACTCCTGGTTTTGCAAGCTTATCCAACACAGACAAAAATCTCAAATCTGTCTTTATAAATACTGGTTGTAACCCTATGACAGATGATATCCCTGTCCAGAATAGCAGTATACACTGAAAAGGTGACTGCTGGCAGTACACTTGCGCACCCTGTGAGACTATAGCTAAAGCCACACCTCCTAATTTGGAATCAGACCATTTGAGATGCTGAAGATTCAAAGATGGCAGAATCTGAAAAATCCTCAGTTCTGCCAGCAACGGCTGTACCTTGCCCTCGGCATAGAGTGTGCCTTGCGCTGGTTGGTTCTCTGGACTCAAAGTGACATAAATCTTAACTTTTTCTCCTTAATCTCCTATGTTAAACAAAAATAACAGCGCTTGACAAAATGACCTGTTGATAGCATGATGTTTGTACAGAGAACTGAGACATTACTGTAGAAACCTAGGGGTAATTTGTGGAAGAAACACATGCCAATTACACAGTGTGTGTATTGAAGTACTGAAGTAGGAACGATACCTGTGTTTAGGCTAGTCCTGGAACAGAAACATTGCCATTATTTAGAATCCTAGTTGGCTTCTTCACATTCCACTGAGCTGTACAGTTCACCTTCTTGTGTCCTACTGTTGAGCACACGTTCCTGACCCCCACAAATCTCAGAGTCAGCTCCTCCATGTGTCTCCAACCCCCTCCCCCAGAAAACATCCGGCACTATTGATCCGCATTTTTATGGAGAAAATATGTATGTGTGTGGATACATATGCATTCAGGATTCTTCTACAAATGTGTGCATTGAGGTGTGTGCACATAGAAATCTGTGATTTCCATTCACCAAAGCAGCCACACTCCCACAGACGTCAGTGTCAACTCTTCCGTGTGTTGGTGGGCTGGAATCATAGCTAGAAAAAGTCTCCTGTTGTCTTTCTCTTTCGTCACCCTTGAGTCAGGCCAGAAATACACCTCGACAATGTGTCATTCTGCTGCCTTCTGCACAATATCCTACCACTTGCTATCCAGTTTCTGCCTGAACAGATATTTAAAGATGGCACACAACCTTAGTTGAATCCCCTTTCTCATCTACCTCTAGTCTTTAATGTTTTCCATTCTATGATTGAGTTCACAGAAAAATCTGTATATTGACCATCCTGAAATCAATCATAATAATTTATGTAAGAGGTAAATAGAATCAGGCTGCAATGACAGTTCATTTTAAAAATAGTTTACCACTGTACCACTGTACAATCAACAGTGTCAATGTACCACTGTACCACTGGCAGTGACACTGCACCACTGTACTAACGACCAGTGTCCTTTACCAAGGCATTGTCTAGATTCCAGAGGGTCTGATTCTACCTCTGTGACTCTGTAAGTGCATTGCCCCCCGTTACATGTGCATTATCTGGGTGTGTGCAGATGTACACTTCAACATCCAAAGAAACATCCTAAGATGAAGCAGAGAAAAATGTCCTGTTGCATCAGGTCATTTACTCATATTAATTTCAATATGGATTAAAGCTATTAGATGAAACTCATAGTTCAAGAGGGAAAACAGTTAAGCACCCAAAGGACGAGCCATTCTTTTAATGAGCTGCCTATGACTTATGAAGAAATATTCTTTTAAATTATCACTGACAGAAGCAGCTGCTGAACTCTAATTTCAGACAGAGATATGATGCACTCCAGTTGATGAGTCATTCAGCTTTTTATTAGGCTGGAAAGTTCAAATCTTAAGGGCAATTACATTAGTAACATTGCCCTGAGTGGCTGACCTAGAAATTATCATCGCTCAGGTTAATTCATTTATGGCCATGATCAGATGAGGCTCTAATTAAGAGACACAATATAGTTTTGTTTTTGTTTTGCTTCTTGATATGCTGAAGAGGAAGATCACAATTGTTTTTTTTAATTCTTACTGCTTTAAATGAAGCCACGGTTCATATCATTAGAATAACAATAAAGACCAGCCAGGTACCTTAACTTTGTAATAAACTTTATTTGATAAGACAAGTTAAAGGTCTTGATTCATCATCTTGGAATGCAAACTTTATATAATAAGATTTGCAGAAATGGAAATAAAAGAAATACAATTGCAGTTTGCATTTTGATAATGCAGATTTGACAGTGTGGTCATCTCCAGTCTTGGTTTAAAACTGAAAAAAATAAAAATAAAACTGGAATATAAAACCTTTAGAATATTTTCACTTATTATGTTTACCTTTAAAGCTCTGATGTGTGATCTCAAGAGTGCAATATTAAGAATCAAACAATCACTTAAAAAGAAAAACAGCCATCACCCAAACTACTGATCACTATGAATCATGCAGCATTAAGGATGTTCCATTTTAGCTTTCATAATCAATAGTCCGAACACTGTAATACAGTTCGTCTCGCATTTTAAATAACATTTCCTCATTAAAACCATTGAAGATATTTGCTTCAGTGATCTTAAGACCAATTTCAGTATGTTACACATCCCACTTGTTCTGAATGTAGGTTTTCTAAACTCATAATTGACAAAAAAGTCAAGCTGTTTCCTTCAAGGTAGGTCTGCTTGCAAATCCTAGATTTTTATTTTACTTTAAAAGGCGCTTTTTACAGCAAAAATCCTTGCTGTAGCCTTGAGAACAGTTATTATTATCCGTAAGTGGAAAAAAAAGCTTCTTTCTAGCACTTTTAAAGGAGAGGTAAATAGAACTGGAAAGTTCATTTTCTCTTTCTCTCTCTCTCTATCTTTTTGCTTGGCAGTGCTAACGCAAGCTAACCTTGACATTTCTCTCTGCGTTCAGTGCACACACTCACAATTTAAAACTGTGAAGAGGTTCAATTGCCACCTCAGTGACTCAGACGCTGTGCAAATAGTTCAGCTGGATGGCCTGAAGCCAGTGGGCAGAGAGCAGAGCTGGGGCTTTTTTGACAGCCAGTGTGTTTGCTCTGCTAGCCAGCAGGCTACCCCAGTGACCCAGTCTGCAAGCTTCACACCGTTCTCGTTGCCTCCTCCCTCCTGCCAACTGCCAGAAGATATCTGTTCACACCCTGCACCCAGCAAGAAGGTGCTAACGCACGACTTCAGGCCATGTCAGAACACACTTACAAGTGTTTCAGGATGCATCTGACCTGACCGTGGGGAAAACTAATGAAGAACGAACAGCCCGCTCCTTCTCAAATGCATAATAGTTTTTAAAGACCATGCCTGACAAAAAAACAAATAGTAATCAAACGCTTCTTCATTCTCCATTGTGTTGAATTTTTTGTTTGTGACAAACGCCTAAGGATCTGGCCCCAGGTGGCTCTTAATGGCTTCACGAGTTCCTACTAAGTCATGATTCACAGCTTTCCGTAACCATGTACTCTGAAATGTAACCGAACAGCACACAAACTGAGGGAGTGGGGGGAAGGTCACCAGCTGGGTTGATTGAGCATTTTCTTTGGGGATTGAGGGCTCACAGTCGCTGGCTATCAGATAATAATGGAAAGCAAGAGTCCAGCCGGAGGATGTTTTGGATTTGGACCACGGCACCATCCAAAACCACAGCTGTTGCTTTCTCACCTCTACAGACCTTTGTGATGCACTTGAGACGAGATACCTTTTTTAATTTCTTTCAAAAAAGCACAACTGGCACAGCAGTCTGACAGATTGTGCTGTCGCGCTGTCTGAGCGGCATGGAGTGCGCACATCTCCCGCACACCTGAGAATTCTGAACTTTTAAGGAAATTCCTTTATACAGTATAAATATCTGACTCAGGGCTTAAATAATGGTTCAATAATGGTTGGTTCTGAAGACTGCATTAGAGCACTAACTGCTTCAAAAAGAGAAAGAAATTGAATTCCTGACGAGCCTCCAGCCAGAGTTAAAGATTTTGACAGTCCGTACCACTGCTGTCAGTGAAGGCAGAGCAGATTGGTCTCTTGCAGGTGCAAGATCCTTGACTCCTGGTGGTTTAAGGCAACCTTTAAATTGATCTGAACACTTCTGTACTCTGCAAATTATAGCAAGTACACTGTCTAAAAAAAAAAGCTATTTATTTTTCTCTTTGTTGGCAACAGTTCAAAATATTCCAAATAAAGGAAAAGAAGCACACCCCCACCCCTAAATTATTGAGGTGCTGTCGAACTACAGTCAGAAACGGTACAATAATATTTAACTCACATTCTATACACTTTATTATAAACTGTCAGTGTTTCTTTTGGTGAAGGCTTTATTTGTGCCGGAACATTTATAGTTTATTTTAAATTATGATGGCGTCTGCTCATTGTGTTGTTGTTGGCAATTCAGGAAAGGACAAGAGGCTGGGCACACAAGAGATGTACTGTAAGTGAGGAAAGGCTCATTGTGATAAGGTGTAGCTGAAAGGACTCTCCTTTGTAGCTCTTCTTATGTTCCAACGTACAGTAAGTGATCCTGTCCAAATTCTTATCTGTGGGTGTTATTTCTGCTTTGTCTTGTTTTGTTCGTCACTCTTATGCTTTATTGATTGTTCTTTTCTTTCTTTGTTTTGTTATCTGTGTAACATTGGTGTAGCCATTTGACCAGGTCATTTTTGTAGTCTGAGGATGATGATTATTTACTTATGTATGTTTGACGCAGGTTGTCTTAGATCTATGATCTGTGAGATTAATGTACTGCAGCTGTTTGCATTAAACTATGTGGGCATGTTTATCACATTGCTTAGAGACTGCCCAGTGGTCTGTTATGTGTGTATAAGAAATAAAGGCATTAACTGGGTTAAAATGCATATTTTCTACCAACATGTTTCGTTCTCAGTAGTTTGGAAACTGAAAGAGTCTTTTCCATTTGAAATGGTCCAAATCATTCATACTTTACAGAATAGAAACAAATACACTTCAGAATAACTATTTACAGTACAATCAAATGTTTCTTTTGCAATTCAGACAGAACGTTGTAGCTAAAAACCTTTAAAACAGTTTTTATTTATTTGCCAGAAGACATACCACTTGATAGCTCACAGTTATCATATGCAATATGCAGCTAATGTTTCTAAAAATATGATAATAAAAATGCTAATCTATAGACAAAAAACTCTCACAGTGGCTGAAACTAGTTTAGCGCAGATTAAAAATAGAAATTAAAAAAATGCCTGAGAGTGTAGATAGAAAACATTATCTTTGGCACTATCTAATTAATTCTTCGGTAAGATAAGCTCCTATGATAAGAGAAAGAAATTGATAACACAGTCGCAGTTTATCTTTTAAAAATTGTTTGGAAATATACGAGATTCACAATCCCAGAAAAAGTAACTAACTCAAAATAGTAAACCCCCTGCAAACATTTCACAAAAGAGAATAGCTTTCCAATGACAGTTGCTTTATTTTCTAAGAAAGATCAGTTGTACTTGTACAGTACTTAAAGATGGGAATTCTAAAATCGCTAAAAGGTAAAAAAATAGAATAAAAAAATGTCCTGGAATCTACTATGTGAACATGCATATTTGCAATTATATGAATGGGATAACTATATATGTGAAGGGGAATGCATTAGCAAATTAAGATTCTTAGTGAAGAACTACAAAGACTGGATTAAAATCTCTTCTTAAAAATCTCACTAATGCTGCTGGAGGAATTAAGTCTGTGGTCTAGACCCCATACTTTATGCATACAGATTCAAGTGAAAAAGGAAAACTTATATGATGATATTAACGTTTATAGTGCCTAAATCTAAAACTGCATTTGCATTTTATTCAAGATGATACTTGAAGGCGTATTGTATGCCTTGCGGATCCAACACGTCAAATTTCTTGTCAGTCAGCATTTCCTTGGGTTTGAAGTGAAATGCATTGGTGAAGTTATTAGTGAGAGGAACAAATACTTCCCTAAACCCCTAAACCCTCATCCTTTCAGAGCGATAATCTGCTTCTACAACTTAATGTAGGTAGATCTTTACTGATAGTTTATTTAATCCTCAATACTTGAATTGCACACGCTTTCCTCTTGACAGTAAATGTTGAATGAAGTTTTTATCTGTGTATGCACTTTTTATTATTTTGAGTGTGCTTTCCTTTCTCGTTCATCTGGTCCTGTGTTAATTTTTACTTTTTTTTTTTCATTTTGAAGCTGAACAGTGCTGTGGACGGTGCTTTACAACTACAGCTTGTATTATACAGTGCCTTGCTGTCGTGTTTGAGATACTAAAAGCAGTGGATGACTTGGAGTCCACAGTAGTATGCATGTAACAGAGGAATGCTCACTCTTTGGTGATTGACAACTGGCAATGCAAACATCTGAGAAACATTAATGGAAAATAGCAGGTGTTTTCAAATTGTAAAAAAGAAAATGAATATTTTCTCCCATTTACTTCCTTCCACTGTTGAAATGCACACAGAGTAACAATATTGTGGATGTTTCTCTCAAATCAGCTTCCCTTTGCCTTTTCATTTAGCTGTAAGGCTGAGTGTGATAAGAGCAAAGGACTTCTTTCAAATAAAGAACACGCGGAGTTTGACATAATCCAATCTAGGTGATTTTCATCAGCTTTTGTTTTTTCTTGCACTTTGGGTTGGTTCCGGGTAAAACTAGAAAACCAAAAATGACACAATTCGGTCGCACTTGTATTATAGGAGGGCCCTAATCCGAAGAGGTTTTCTTCAGTAAAACCCTTGAAGACCCACACACATTTAAATCTGGCCCTAAGGGCAACAGGCTGTATAAGGCTGAGATAAAGCGATCAAGGCCGAAGAAATATATATTTACGGGCTTACCATGGAAACTGCATGCATGTCAACTTCTAGTATTGTAAATGCTGCTACAGAATGCACACAGATTTCCTGCCTGTAGGAATGCCCAGAAATGTGCAATACGTTCATGAGCGGTGCTCACACATGTATGAGGTAGGCAGATAAACAATTAAGTAATAATAACCAATGTGTCAGGGTAGAAAAAAGACAGTTAAATGGGCAATTATAAGGGAAATTGCATTACAGGGTTGTTAGTGGCTCAGTGGGTAGCACCATACCTACAAAGAGCCATTGGACTACCCTGTGAATAAGCCTGTTAGATTGCAGGAAAGCAATGGCTTTCTCTGTGTCCAAAAACAAAATTAACCATTTACCATCATAACGAGGTACAAAGTTTGAAGTCCATGCTCTCTAAGACTATATGTCAGATCAGTATTTTTGTCTATTTTGGCTATTAGCTTATTAGTTTATCTAGGACTGCGAAGTGAATTTATTCACTTACTACAGTTCTTACTACATGAAACCTCCTAATAAATGGCTTCTGTTCTCCTCCCCACAGATAGCTGCAGTGTGGTGAGCTGCCATCGCATCATCAAGGAGGGTGCTGCACATTGGAGGTGGTGAAGGGGAGTGTCCAGAAAAGCACTATGTAAGTGTAAGGAATTATTAGTCATTCTGATGCTGCAACATTGTGAACCAGTGTCCTGTGGGTCGTGCTTCACTGATGATTCTGAAAACGTCTGCTGGGATGTCCCTGTCATCCCAAAGGACATCGCTGGATACTTTACTCCAAGTACGATTGGTACCATTCATCCACTCGACAACATGTGTGCCCATCCCACACATCCTAGAGCCTGGGGGTTCAGGGGAGGTCACCCTAATCTTGTTAAAGGTTTGGAACGCGTGTTTAAGCAATGGACCAAAAAAACAAGTAATGTTTCACTGAAGGGAGCACTGGTCCTTGAGGGATGGAGGGTATTGCTCAAAATCTATAACTTAACACCTGGTTATTTAATCATGGTTAAATTGTTTCAGCTCTTAGACCTTGAAGATTTAAAGGCTGTGTATAGAACTTGATTAAGCTGATGCAACTCCCAGCAGGGAGGCACTCAGATTCCTCCCAAGACCGCCCAGCACTGGTTAAACAGAAGCTATCTTTTCGGGGCGCTGAGGAAGCGCTACCAGCAAAAAGCACCGAAAAGTCTTAACAACTCAAATCTCTCTCTTACTGCCTCTATGTATCTAGACTAATCATTATTAGTTAATAAACAAACACATTGGATGAATTGCAAGGAAGAGATAAGTAAAGCTGCCTCTGGCAATCACTCAGGTTGAGGGATTTTGCAAAGATTCATGGGAACATAGATGGAGCAACGTACTGGAATAGTTGCGTCAGACCTTAAACTAGGACACCAATTCACCTTTCATCTGGAAAAGGACCCCGAGCACAAGGCCAAAGCTACACTTTCGTGACTTCAAAATGAAAAGATGGATGTTCTTGAGTGTTCCAGACCTGAATACAACTTGAATCTTATTCAGAATCTGTGGAAAGACTTGAACACCGTAAGCGATCCCCAAGTAACATGAGAGATCGTGAGCAAACCTGCCAAGAGGAATAGACACACATTTCACCAAACTGGTGTTGCAAAGCTGATAGAAACTTACCCAAAAAGACTTGCCGCTGTAATTACTGCTAAAGCTGCTTCCACCAGATATTGAGTTCTCGAGTCTAACTACTTGTGCAATTGTCATATTTCAGGTTTTCTTCTTAGTTTTTCACAGCATTTACTGTTCTGCAGCTTATCTTATCTTTGGATGTGTTCGGTTTGACCATTCATGCTTTGAATAACATTTTCATTTTAAATAAAACAAATATGCATCATCTCGTAATTTCACAAAATAAGACATCATAGTAATGTTCTAAATGCTTTTGCAAGGGGCTGTAGCTATGACAATATATCACATATTCTTACTTATCCTTACGTAGCAGAATATTCCTCTAGCAAAACCTAAATTAGTTCTAAAACAAAACCAAAGGCACAATATTAGATAGCTATGAAAAATAGTTTGAGATTCCAGGCTACTTGCAAAGTACACAAGTATGAAATATCCAGCTGTTTAATTTTAATCAGTAGTCTGATTGACAAAAAAAGGGAGTATCTCAATTACAAAGCTCAATTCCAAATATTTTAGACAAAATGTATAAAGGATAAAGGAATATTTGTTAGCGGGTTGTGTTAAATGGCTTGGTCAACATGTTGGTGGTATTTCTGGAGACATGCTATATCATACAGGAGCTCAAAAGCGGGAAAACAAAAATTAATCCAAGACAGTAGCAGCATAACCTGAAAACTCTTGTGACAAAAATGCAGAACTGCTTGCAGAATGTAAAAACAGGTCATCGGCTCTTTAAAAGAGGGAAGACCTTTCTTAAGAGCATGTCTCGTTCTGCAAGGAGACTGTTAGCAGACAGTGTTAGAGCACTCCAGTATGATAATGTACTTCTCTGAGATGCCAGTAATACCCATAACTCATCCTCATTTGCATCCAACTTCCTCACATCAAGTCACGGCCTTTCAGTCCTTTCTAAGTACCCCAATAAATTCAGATGTAATGCTCTTAAATGAGATCACTTACATGTGTCATTTTTCTTCTCCTATATTTATAATCTGGCAAGTTGGCCTTGATTAACAAATGGTTCTCGCTTGATTTTCAGAACTAATGCCGGCACCAAGTTCATCTAAGCCCTGGCTAGCAAGAAGGCTGCAAAACAAAGCGAGGGAATCTGTGTCACTCCAAGAACAGTGTCACACACTTCTGTCTTGGCTATAAATGCCATTTACATGCATATCTAGGTGCCCATGTATACGTACAGTATATACATGTATACTGCACATGTAGTTCAGGTGTGTAGCTGTGTCAGCATGCGTAGACTGCAAAACCAAGTAATAGGTTTATTCCATGCTGAAAAAAAGAAGAAAGAAAACACAATGTTTCGGCTGTGGAGCCTTCTTCAGGTGCTTCTTCAGGTTCAGGCTCACACCTGAAGAAGTCTTGATTTTGTATCATGTTTGAAAGTGTACAAGTTAAATCGCCTCATCACCTGTGCCCAATCAGTTTTCTCTACTAATGAGGTGATTCAATGTGTATGCAATGGTCAAAGTCACACAGGTATATCAAAGTCAATAACAAATGATGAATTAATCAAAACTTGGATTAATTAAAAGCTTACATCCACATTCCAGATACAGCTCAGGTGCCAGGGACTGGTATATATTTTTATATACCAGGTACTGCTTTTGTCTGTGCATTGGAAAGCTCTCATAAAGCACTGGATTGTGACTGACGTGTTGATTTCTTCCTGTAGTAAATGTGTGTTCAGAGAGGTGGAGAGTTGGCACAAGAAATCTGCTAGTAAAAAAAAAGATTTTTATTTCCTCAGTGAAAGAAAAATAATCATGTGTGGGCCTTTACAGAAGTGACACAGAAAATAAGCACAGTTCCATGGTATTGCTTTAAAAAAGCAAACCCAACAATTTCAGTCCAAATCTAGCCACTCGGGAGTTTATAAACATAACAAATATTAAAATGTTAACAAATAGTTAAATAGAGTTTGTAACAAAAGTGTAGGAGGGATGACAACAACCAAGTTCAGTCAGACTCCGCCGTCAGTAATTAGCAATCGCTTCGGACGTCCTTCACTCTCCTAAAACACTATAAATATCTACGTGATCCCCATCTCTCCCTTGCGTACTGTATGTATTTTGCATCCCACCTCCACCCCATCTCCACCTCTGCAGCTGCCCCTTGGTCACCCCACAGGGGGCTCCTGACCTCCTCGTCCCCTGGCCAGGAGGAAAAAAGCCCTCAGCCAAATTTTCACTCCATAATCCTTTCATAATGCTTTGTTCTGTTGTTCATAATGCTGTTGTTATTCCTAGTGAAAAAGGATTGGTCTGGATTAGAGTGTTTTGCCACTATTAGAAAAAGAATCATCTGGGTCTTCAAGACAGCTCAGAGTAGCCAGGGTACAGAATGACGAAGGGTGCTTTCCTTGATCATATTTATTAATAAAGCTCCATCAATCAGTCCTGCTTTATGTTCTTCTTGTTACCCATGACAACACTCGCTGAAAATACATTTTCTTTTGTGACAGTGACCCCTACAAAATAGGAAGTAAAAAGCAATTAGTGAGGTGGTCTGGGGCCTGGATTAAATTAACAGTTTGACCCACCCGCTGCAAATTCCAAACCCTCTTTCCACGAGGTAGTGTGACAAACAGGGGGCTGCCATCCAGCCATGCTTTTCCTTCGCACAAGGTGACTGACAGTTGGGTTGTGATTTAATCTTGGCCAAGATAATAAAAATGGCTGTGACAAGCAAACAATCAGCTCTGGAAAACAGGTGATCTGCACCCCAATTAGAAAAGGTTCCAGTCTTTGCAGCTGTGCTGATTTGCACATGCCTGATTTGTTATCCTCTCCATTCAAATTAGAGAAGTTGGCTTGCCCAGCAGGAGTAATTCAATTAATTAAGTATTTTTGTGTCACTTTTCCTTTTGTTGTGCCTTGTATTTGTTTTTTTCCTTTTAAAACATTAAACATTATTTTATTGCTGATTGGTTGTTGATTTTTTTTAACCTAAAAGAGCAATGCCACTGATTGGTCTGAATGTCTTCATGTGCGACACACAGCTACAGTAAAGAACAGGCTAGCAAGATGCCGTGAAAAGGGCTGCCTTGTGAAAAAGGATGATGAGAATGAATGACAGAGATGAAAAAGGAGCACAAGATAATAGACAATAAACTATAAAATAGACAGAAAATATTTCACTGCACCAGAACCAGACCAGCTCCAGAGAAGAGAAAGGCTGAGGGAATGGAACCTTTCTCATCTTGAAAAGAGACGAGAACAGAGGGCTACTCCAAATTCTAAAAGACCGACAAGGTCAACGTAGTGGACTGCTCTACATTCAAAAGTGAAAGACGAACTAGGGACACAAGTGGAAACTACTGTGTGTGGAAGGGCGTTTAAAAAAGAGAAGATGAGGCACTTATTTACAAGGTTGTGGGAGTCTGGAACAAGCTACCCAGCCATGTTGTTGAAGCTGATGCCCGGGTGTCTTTCAGGAAAATTCCAGAATCAATTTGGGATCAATTAACTGTTAATGACCCATCAGAGTAGTTGGGCTGATCGGGTTCCAATCGATGGTGAATCTCACGACACAGAAGGTCAACCTATCCTATCATACCCGTAAAACTGAATAAAGACAGACAGAAATAAAGCAAAATGATTCAGATCCAATAATATTAACAAAACATCTCCTTGTAAAGCAACTGAAAGTGGCTGTATTCCTGCCAACCCTGTAGCCATATTTCAGACCTGACAAACAGAATTAATATACACAAACTTGCAAGACGAACAGAGATAAAAAAACTTTTGGAATCAATCCAGAATTTCAAACCTTATCTTTCCTAGCCATCCAGTACATGTTTGTGGTCTGCACATTAAGGGGTACAGTTACACCACCTTACATATTGGTACAGTATATTGATTTTAATCCTGTCGCGTCTCTCCTGCCGTGTTATAGAAGGAACAGGTAGAGGTTCATTTTGGCTATTGATATCTTTTGGAGGTAGAGTCTGAATCTCTGGGAAAGGGCAGTCAGAATATTTTCGCCCTTTAACAGGGATTCAACGGCTCCCATTAATTTCTTATCATTCTAAATATCACCAGTCGTTCACAGGCACCTGCCTTCTGCATTACCCCTGGAATGAATCCTGGGTTTTTCCAGCTCTTTGGACCCTCATTCGAACCCAGACTTCATTACCCATTCTCACATTCCCATTCTTTTGTTCTCCTCATCCCCACATTCCTGATCTCTCACTTATTCCTCCCCCAGCTGAAGAAGGCTCCATGAGCAAAACTGTTTTTTTCTCTTCTCTCGACTTGTCAGTGTGGAATGAACCTCTTCCTTTTCCTCTGCGTTGGGGTCTCACTCTAACCTCTTCACCTGGTGGTGAAATTGTCAAGCTAGTCAAGTATGAACAGCTGCAAACAAGGGGATGGGATGTTTTTAAAACATAAGCTATCCCCGATTTCATGCACAAAGTCAGTTTTTTTTTCAGTTTTATCGATTTTTATTTTTATCTTTATCTTGTCTCTCTAGACAACTCCCTGTTCTTTAAATGAAATCGCATGAAATAAATGAATGAAAAGTTATATGTTATATTATTTTTTAGAATTGTTTAGGATTCATTGTGGATATAACTTCTCAGATTTCTTATATTGTATGTGCTAACACCGACTCTTTTATGCCACTAATAAGTTCGTGAAGAGAGATGCACACCACGAGGGCAAGTTCCTTTTTATTTCCTTTATTAAGGATAAAAAAAGCTCCATTGTATAATTGTATTTTGATTAATGATGTTTACTTTTTGTTGGAATATAAATTAGATATCTGTAACTTAAAATAATAAGAGTAACTTGCATGAAATATTGCTCAAATGTAAAATATAACAATGCACTACAATTCATTCCCCAATGACATCTCCTCAAAAAATTAAAAACTTCTTCCCATACATCAGTGCTCACAGGTGCTTTGATCCAAGAGATGCTTTCTTACA
Source organism: Lepisosteus oculatus (assembly GCF_040954835.1). NCBI lineage: Eukaryota > Metazoa > Chordata > Actinopteri > Semionotiformes > Lepisosteidae > Lepisosteus > Lepisosteus oculatus. The sequence goes on along the minus strand of NC_090698.1, from coordinate 73,156,825 downwards.
CCAACTATAATTCCACCCCACATTATGTGTGTTTACATGACTTAGAAGTTATATTACTGTATGTTTTTTATTTGTTCTTAACTATACAAATGTATTGTTCCAATTCAGAAAAGTTACATTTAAATATATTACATACAAATAAATGAAATGTAACAATAAAATACACTGAAGATTTAACAATACAGTGATGGTTATGTAATAAGTTCTATAAACTGCCTAACAGAAAAAGATAGTGAAGTCTTGCATTAATTTAGAAACTCTACATTTGACATTTGTTTTTGCCGCACCAAAAATCTATAGAAAATAATTACATCAATGCACATATGTTAACTCATAAAAAATATGAAAATTATGTTTTCAATGATAATATGCATTTTAATTACTGTGCAATGTCTTGCGGTGCTGTGCTACAAGAGAAAGAAAAGCTTAGCTAAGGTTAGAAACAAGAGTGTAGTTTTTTTTTACTATTTAAGGAAATTATCATACACAATCTCTTTTGTCATGTAGCAGAATGTTCTGGAATTGAAAATGCTAGAAAGCAGGTGAAAATGTTGCTTTCTGAAATAAAACATAACAGTTTCAATGCCTGAAAACTATCCCTTAAAGCGCTTTTTCTTGTGTGCTTCTTTATTTACCCTTGTGCTAACAGCCTATTTTAATATAATCCAACCCTCTGCTGCCAGAAAATCAAACTTATTTATGCCAAAAAAAACCTATGTCAACGTAGAATTTCAACAAAGGCCAACCGGCACAACAAAGGAAAAAATATCCATCCTTCCATCCATTTTCTAAACAATACTGAGTCGTGACGGGGCTGTGAGTCATCTCAGCAAGCAACAGGTGCAAGGCAGGGTACACCCTGGACAGGACACCAGTCCATTGCAGGCCACACACAGACAGATACAGACACACACACATTAACACACTCTCACTGCTCCCTAATAAATTCCCAAGCTCGTTAACAATGTGGGATAATGCATTCCCATTTGATAGTTCCAGCACACCCTGGTGTTCAGACAGTGCACAGAATGCTAGTCAGATTGCTGCTGTACTCTCAGATGGTCACTTTTTCCAAAGCTGGACAAGGTCATGTATCATCATCTCTCATACTGTACAGTAGCAGAGCATTCAAAGGTGTTTCAGATCTTTGTCAGCAATATTCGCAAGCATAATTCAAGTACCTTTTAGAAGATGGGCTGTTACCGAGAAGAGCGCAGTCACCACTCTTTCTCTCCCATCTGAAACTCCAGCAGTGAGATTGCGATAAAAATATTTCATTCATTCTTCCCCAAGGGGGACAATTTAAGTTAAGGGGGGGATTTTATGGAGTCGAGAAATGAGAAAGCGCACTCGTGTCCTTTTAAAGAAAAAAATGATTGGAGTTAATCGCAGAGAAACTTTGGTTCAACTTGCGCATGATCACTTGCGATCAAGTCTAATTCTTGCTAGGTGGTTCATGCTGCAGTGGCTACATTTGTGATTAGAATGCAGTTAAAAGCACCCGTCTTCTGTTGTTCTAGACAAACCAGCCTATAGTGCAGCATTCCCGGCACCCAGATTCCTGTCCGTGCCTGGGCTCAGATTGGCATCTCGTCACTCGCCAACACACCGTTTATTTGATGCTCTGTGAGTGCATTGTATATCCAAGCGTTACAGAGGTGTAACTGAAAACACAGCTCTTTAATAATTCATTTGGCTGATACTTTTATCCAAACTGACTTACTGTTGCAGATATTTATACCTTTGGTATTTTACTGAAATAATTCAGGTGACGTACTGTATCTTGGTCAAGGATACAGCAGCAGCATCTCGACGGAGGATTTGAACCCACAATTTTTAAGTCACAGACCTGGAACTCTTACTACTGCTCCACACACCTGCCCAATAGTGCTGAATCTCCGGTCGTTATAACGTTGAGAAGCTGCTTGACGAGGGTGATATGTTGGCCATTCTCATGGTTGCTTTCAATAGATTGTGCCCATCCATGCGGTGTTGCTGCTTTTTTCAAAGAAAGGCTTTCCTACACCAACCATAATTCCACCCCACATTATGTGTGTTTACGTGGTTAAATAGCAGTTGTCAGCCATTTACAAGCATTTGCATAAATGAAAAACAAGAACCCAGCTTATAATGAGCTTCTCGTGTACCGAACTGTCCAGCATCACCACAAATTGTTGCAACTCTGAACAACTGTGACTGCCCAGATGTGGTCCAAAATGTTCAGCGAATAATACAGCTATATTTTATATTTCACTGTTGCTGTTTTTTTTAAAATAATGTTCATCCACATTAACAATATTGCCAAGACAATGCAATATGACAGCATTATACCATCTAAAGGTGATTAACATGCTGCTTTCAACAGTTATCACAGCATATACAGTAATTTGTAATATACAGTATAAGCATGTCATAGAGTTACACCTAGCGGGCTACACTATTAGGAAAATATAATTTGTTAATGTTAGGAGTGCATGAAAACATGAATACTGAATACTAGGTCGTTCTCAAATACCACCTCTGAAGGAAACTATGTGACAAATACAAGTTTATTAAATAGCAGCTGTCTTAATACAGCACTTCCACCTTTCATCTGTTGTAAAAAATATGTGACTTTTCAGGTAAGTTTGACAATTGAAAGGGCTTGATCTATTGTACCTCCCAGCATGTATTGCATTGAGAAGGTGATTGAATTGAGTTTAAACAAAGGCCTTTTTTGTTCTCCACTGTATGTAGGTGGCAAAAGAGAAATAATGATCTGTTTTATAGTATAAAATAGATTACACATTATATAATAATTCTAGTTCTAATTTTGTCATAATTGCTTATATAAAAATGTGATTATTTTTTAGTTTCCTTTAAAAATGTTTTTTCCCCCTCAGGTTTCCTCATTGGAAACATACATAGCTCTTATCTTTTTATCAAAGTAATTTTTTATCTGGAAAAATGTTCTTGATTACTTAAAATAAGATGATCTTTCCAGTAATAACAATTAAAAAAAACTCAGAGAAAAATATTAGCTTTGCTTTGCTGGGTATGTACCACTAATATAAAATACCCACACATTATAATAATCACTGAGCCAGTGTCTTGGAGTTTGCTTACCGTGGCATAATGACAACCAATTAACTCCTAAAATGTCAAACACTTTTCCTCAAATAATGCAGGCAACTGCAAGAGAAAATACTGTTTTTAAATTAAAAATTCTAAAATGTTTTTTTGGAAAGTCACATCTGAGTTTAACCTGAATGTAAGAAAAGTCTGGTGGGTAATCAAAAAAACACAGGGAGTCAGGTGAAGAAAAAAACCACATGCTGTAAGCTATAAAAATGTTTTCCGGGTGGTATGGCGATTATCAGCGTTGCCTTGCGGTTCTTGGTTCCTGTATTCAAATCTGGGCTGGGGTACATTCTGTGTGGAGTTTGCATTTTCTCTTCATGACCAAGCAGATTAGCCAGCAGCCTTATTACTCTGCAACTCAACACTGGCAGCCCCACTGTAGCTCAGCAGGTGTGAGCCCGGTCAGTACCTGGATGGGAGACCTCCTGGGAAAAACTAAGGTTGCTTCTGGAAGAGGTGTTAGTGGGGCCAGCAGGGAGTGCTCACCCTGTGGTCCATGTGGGTCCTAATGACGTATAGTGACTGGGACACTATACTGTAAACAGGTGCCGTCCTTCAGATGAGACGTAAAACCGAGGTCCTGACTCTCTGTGGTCATTAAAAATCCCAGGGCGTTTCTCGAAAAGAGTAGGGGTGTAACACTGGCGTCCTGGCCAAATTTCCCATTGGCCCTTACCAACCATGGCCTCCTAATAATCCCCATCTCTGAATTGGCTTCATTACTCTGCTCTCCTCCCCATTGAGAGCTGATGTGTGGGGAGAGTTCTGGCGCACTATGGCTGCTGTGTCATCATCCTGGTGGTGCTGCACACTGGTGGTGGTGGAGGGGATCCCCATTACCTGTAAAGCGCTTTGAATGGAGTGTCCAGAAAAGCGCTATATAACTGTAAGCAATTGTTATTATTATTGTCGGTGCTCCAGTTCAACTACATTGTTGTCAGGTGCAGCGTGTCGTCCTACAGTATGGCCTGCGACCTCTGGGTTTGGCTCTGACTCCTCACAACCCTCTAAGAAAAAGGTTGTTGTCCATGAAACTGCACTTGTTCTGACAATTTGTAAGTTCATTTCAAATTAATATGCATTAGTTCAACCACCATTTTGACAATCACGCACTAAAGATATGGAACACAAAGTTCACAGCATCATCAGACAACATATTTTCTTTAACAAACTAGGACATAAATAAGAATAGATGAACACAGTGCTTCAAATTCTTCATCATTAATATTGAAGACAGCACAGATAATATAGAAAACATTTACTATAATGTATTTAAAATAAAAAAGTAAATAATTTATAGGTTTTTAATTTATATATTCATTCTCAATGCTTTATTTTTTCGGAAATTATTTTAACAAAGCAGAAGTGGGGCACCATGTAAGTCTGCAAATAGGCAATTAATCAATTTCTTCTCTGAAAAAAACATAATTCATTAACCGATAAACCTTTGTTAATCATCAGTCTCAATTCTGAATCACTTTGCTGAAACATCTGGTCTTCTGCACTAAATACTAAGATTTAAACATTATTTTTAACATTAAGGAATTGTTACATCTTTCTTTAGAAACAGATGGTCAAAATAAAATGAGATTAAAATGTTATAAAAACACCACATACGCTCCAATGTCCATCCAATTAATGCATTCCACTGGACCAACGCACACCACTGGGTGCAGGGAGAGACTTGGTAAGCAATGTCTTGGTAAAGAATAAGTACATTTTACATTTAGGTAAAATAATACGCATAAGGCGATGCCATAAGTAAATACTGACTTCGCAACATCAGTGGCTAGTTGTTACTTCACCTTACAACGATCTGTGAAAAGCTGACAACAGGGCTATTTCACTTAAAGGAAAATGAGACCTAATATGAAAAAATTCAATTTGAATTCAACATCCTGCAGTGAACTGGTGCTCAGCACATCAGAAAGAGTGAGTCTGTCCATTCCCACAATGCAATGGAGGCTGTTAATTCTCCTGTCATCTAACACTTGCATCTGGATTCAGCCAAAAGCAGACAACGCTGAAGCTGAAGACCATGTGGCATCACGCGGGGGCGTGTTCAGTGTGGAGGCGGAGCCCTGGACAAAGGGCGACGCGTTGCCTTCGCAAACCACAGCTGCCCTGGCTGATTAAGGAGGAGCTGCAGCTGTGAGGGCTCTTTAAAAACACACTGAGCTCCCCCCGAGGGAAGAGCAGACCCCCACATGCTGGAGAGCATTCCACCGACAGTCCGGCAAGAGCTTTGAGACTGTGTCTTTCCTTTATTCTTTTTGCTTTGGCCTTGCGCTTCCTGTTTTTCCAGACTGGACCCTGTTGAATAGGATAAGTCCAGTCTGGATACCGCTGTGCTTTTTCTTTTTTCCTTTTTGTTTTTCCCCCTTTTTTTCCGGTTTCTGCTAGCCTCACACTGGTGCCTCCGCCCTCTCAGTCGGGGCGTTGACTTTTACCAGTGTTCGCCGAGGCTCCTCCCACTGCCACACTGTCACAACTACATATTTATTTGAAGATCAGAGGTCATTGAAGATCAGCAACATTGTAGAATCTACTTCAGTACTCAGATACCTTCAAGGCATAGTTTCCTGCAGCTCAGACTTCCCCCTGTAATGTGTATAGTGTAGTTCCTACTGCCCGTGTGGGCCACTGTGCACTTCGCATTGTTAAAGTATCTTGCCAAGAGACTGTCTCATCTATGTTTTTATCCACTTGTTTTTGGAATTTGCTCACAGCTATTTCTGTTTTTCACTTCCCCTGTTTTTGAATGATCTGAAAACCAGTACGCCAGTTATGTCAGAATCTCAATTGCTGACATAATGTAGAACAAGAAGTCCAAGGGACCTACTACAAATCCATGTGGCACACCACTGCTAACATCTGCCCAATTCAAGGTTGTACCCCTGAACATGGCTAATACATCGCCCAGCATGTAAGGGATTTTTTACGCTGAGGTGGTTTATTAAACTGTGTAATGCACTGGCGATGTCACAATCACGAACCCCTCCTCTATAGGGCGCTCCAGCCCTTCCTTGTTTTCTCCCATTACCTGCACCTGTTCCCTATTTCTGTTCCCCCTTAAAAGCCAGACGCAGACTCCACTTCTGGTTCCTCATTGAATCCCGTTTCGTGAGAACCCAGGGTCCTGCTGCATCTGGCTCCATTATGGTTGTAACCTTCTGTTCCTGATTCCCCGCCCCGCCGGTCCCAACCCAGTTCATGCTTTAATTCCCTGGATGGATCTCCTGGCCTTGGACTCTACTCTTCTGTTTTGTATTCTCCGTTTGGACTTTGTCTTTGTTTGTTCGCCCCGGACTCACTTCCCCAGGACACCTGCTCATCTTGGACTAGCCCCCCTGTCTCCAGACACTCTCCTGCATGACCTTTTCCCCAGTGTATCTTCACAATTCCAGATCGTGTCGTCTGCATAGGGCCCGGAAAGAACTGTTTTGTGACAGGCGATAATTTATGGAGACAAGTAGACTGTATGCTTTGCCCATACTAGAAACCAGCAGCTGACCAGCTGAAGCTACAGTACATAGTGAGGGGTTCTTTCCTTCTGTTTGACAGGCATCTGGTCAGGCATATCGGCTGACATCTGCTGCTGGGAAAATCCAGTATGTGATACAACACCCCCAGTGACCAATCACATGCTTGACAGACCCTTCCTTCAACCAGGGCAGTTCCAAGGATCTGCACTCTGAAAACACACAAGTGCTGATGAAGCAAAACGAGGCTTTATTGTTTGGTTTTTGCACTTCCTTAAAACAAACAAATGCCACTTAAAAACCCTACCCCACACTAATGATGATAAAAATAACTTTTTCATAAAGTGCCTTTCCAAACCCAAGGACTTGAAAGACACTAGCTCCATGCACACCCTTTAAATACTGTACCAAATAAAATCCTCATTACACCCATGTGAGAATGTGCATTTCCAGATACAATATCTAAAATCCAAAAACTAGATAACACCCAGTGTGTCTATATCAATTATAGGCCTTATGGTTACTTATGGTTACTTCTAGTGGCTTGGCCTGCAATAGTGACCTTTTTTAAGGCCCTTAACCCCAACTGCTCCAGGGGTGCTGTACGATGGCTGACCCTGCGCTCTGACCCCAGGCTGCTCTCCCTGTCTGTGTGTCTGTGTCTCATGGAGAGCAAGCTGGGGTATGCGAAAATCTGAATTCCTCATGCAAGAAATTGTATATGGCTAATAAAGTGATCTTTTCTCTCTCTCTTAACCCTCACCCTGCCTCGCCACACCACTATTCACTTCAGGGCTTTACCGCATCGCATCCAAATGGGAGCATTGACAGGTTACCCTCCACAAGTACAGCTGTATCCTTCCTTCGATAGAATCTGAAGCACTGCTGCATCTACCAGATCACCATTTTGTCCTTAGACTGGCAATAACATTGAGCAGCAGATTGTACTGCTCTGGCAACAGAGATTGCATTCATGGGTGTCACAGAGGTCTGCATGCAGATTGCCAAGCTTGTGGGAGGGACCATTTTGTGAGTATCCTGTACCTCAAATTTTGCATCCCACCCAAAATGATGTACAGAACTGTAAGCAACTGAGGTGCAACACATGATCACCAGAGTGCCCAACCCACGGAGAAATTATATACTTTATTTGGTTCATCTCATGGTATTTTATTAACATAGAATAACAGGCAACAGCAGACAACAGCAGTGATAGATGCAAACAGAGCATACTACTGTGTACTGTGTATTTAGATTTTCAGAAGGCTTTTGATATAATCCCTCTCAAAAGATTAACTCGTAAATTGTAGGTTATAGGCATATGTTAGGATTAGGAAACACTGAAGAAGCTACAAAAGGAATGAAAAAACTTTCAAATTTAAGACTTGGCAAACACCTGGCAAATGACATTTAATGTACACATGCATCACGTAGCATACAGGTAGTAAAACATAAATGTTAAAGAATTAAACCAGAGTAACTGTAAATTAAGAATGGCAAACTGGTGTGTTTACCACCTTGAGCAAATACTGGTGTCATTGCCATTGTAGTGGTTCCTGCAATGTAGTGATCCCTGCTCTTGCATACAGTGCAACTGAGCATTACTGCCATTCCATGAACCAGCTTGGTCTTTGAACTTGAAACTATACTGACTATACTGACTACTTTTTAACTATACTTTTCCTCTGGATGTTCAATGTGGAAAATGATGGTGAGTGCCTGAACTGTTGCATAAAAACACAACTCTGTGCTGCTGTGCTTCTGCAAGTGCTGTTGGACAGGTGTGAGATGGGTTCTTGCAAATCTCCTTTTCCTCCTCCCTCTGAGGATGAACAAAAACTGATCCAACGTTCCTGTTTGAGTCTTCTGTATCCAGAATAAACATAATAAATAAATAAACTGCTGTGAACGGTGCTGCATAAAAGCATGCTGTTGTCCTTTTTTATTTTTCAGAAATCTGGAGTCGTCAATTACATTGTATAGTAATATATGGGGGGGAGGTCATCACAAGATAGTGAGGAAGTGTTAGCAGACTGCTCTTATCCACCCATCTCCAAACCACTTTCTATACATATTTAATACCTTGCAGGAATCACAAACTCTGAGCTGTCCTATGGAAGAGAACCACATCCCTCACTGATACACTAATAGCACTGCATGCAACACATACATCGGCCACAGGGGGCGCTGTGCTGCGGAGAGCTGAAAGAGCCCTGGCTAACTGATCCCACCTGACTCTCAGTGGCACACGACCAGTTGTGCACAGCTGTTTTGCGGAATCTTGGCTAGGTTTAACTAGTGAGCAGCTGAGGATCTTTACCAGTTGAGCCACCCAGCATGCCTCTGTACTGCACCTCACATCAGTCTAGTTCCTTTCTGAGGCCACAAATGATTTGTCCACAAATCATAATAATTGCATAGACCCAAGGAAGCCTTAAACTCTTGGTTGGAATGAGGCTGAGAACTGAAAAGTCCTCTGTCTACCATTGAAGTGCCTAATTGGGACAATATATTGTATATTTTACTTTATTTATACAGTATGTATTTTTTCCCTTCTCATCATACAAGCATAGTACTATATGTCTCTGTTAATGGGTTCATGTAGTGTTAAATGTATGGTGTATTGTGTAATGTCTTTACCTGCAAAGCAAATTTCCCATCTGGCACAATAAAAAGAAATCAGTAAGAAGAGCAGCCCCCACCTGAGTGACAGGCAGCAGCCGTTGTACAGAAGCAGTTATTCTGCATTGGAGATTGGATAGACAAGGGGGAACTTGTATGAATTAAGAATGAATTTAAGTCAAATTGTTCGAGTGTAACATCCAGGACTCTAGAGTTAACACTCCTACTCTTACAAATAGAGCTATTAGATTTTTAATGACCACGTAACCAGCAGGACCTCAGATTAACATCTCATCATCATAGAGAACCATTTATTCCACACTGAAAAGAAAAGAAGAGAGATACAATGTTTTCGGCTGCTGGGTGTTTTGTGACGACATGGACTTCCATTACCAAGCCCTCAAAGTGCACTCTTTTTTCATTAACAGAGGATATCCCACCCATGTTATTGACAGGGCCCTCTCCTGAGCCAAAAAAAGCCCTCGGATCATTAACTCAATTAGGGGCTCCCAGACAATCTGTGGAGAGGCTTGAAAACCGCGGTCCCTAAGAGCAACCTGAGCAATATTGAACAAATCTACCAAGTAGATTGGGCACAAAGTGCACCAAGCTGATGTGCAAGGTCTGTAGAGACTTAGTCAGAAAGACTTGCAGATGTAATAGCTACAGTACAGTACCTAAGGTGTGTCCACAGAATTTTGAGGTCATAAGTTTAAATAGCTATACAATCAACATACTTCCAAATTGTATTTTTTTGACATTTGCAGAAATTGACTGTATTTTATCTTACCCATAGATGAGTTTAATCTAAAAGACGAAACATTTTTATTTCTATCGAAAAATGTGTGTGCATTAAAAAAGACCGTGGGACGGATGTAGATACTTTTGTAAGGTATTGTGTGTATTAACATTTGCTTGTTCTATTGCTTCCCCATGTGATCTAGATAATGAAAATGACGCATCAACATCAACATTTAAGTCCTTCAACTAACTATACTACAATCTAGATTATAAATTAGGAAGAGCAGTATACCTCAAACAGATCCCTGTGGTACTCCGTTAATCCCATTTCTCCAATTTTAACACTTACCTTTTAACTGTGTTCCCTGTTTCCCATTTATTAATCAATTCTGAATCCAAATACATGCATTACCATGACTTACAGTTTATCGATTACAGTTTCAGAATTTATTATGAGGACCCTTATACAGGTGCAGTACTTCTAAAACACCACATCATGTGTTATGTCTGCATCAATTACTGCTCATTGTTTGTTCGAACAAGTTAGTTTAGCAAAATTTGCGTCTTCGAAATTCACTCTCCCCTAGAATCCTCCCTCTGTAAGACGATTCTCTGGTTTAGTTTTAATTAATGTTTACTTTCATTTCATCCTTACATGCAAGAGATGTACAGTAGGACTCGCTGTCTTTTTACTATGGTGCTAAATTAGCAATTTTCCAGTCAAGAGGTATTATTACTGTTACAAGAGTTTTGTTAATGAATAGTCTATGAATTGCATTGCTTGTTTCCTTAAGTATAATTTGTAGAATACTATCGAGCTGTGGAGATGTGTTTGTCTTACGTGTGTCTAATAACAAAGCTATTTAATATTGAATTTTAGATTTGTCAAGCCTGGGGCATATTGTCAGTTTCTTCCTTGGTAAAGAGCAGAGTGAAATATTCATTTCATACATTTGCCATTCTCCTTTCATTGTCTAAGAGTTCTCCAGTTGTCATGAGCTAGATTTTTGCTATTAAGTTCACTGAGGCATGCATACCGCGTGCACATAACAATTAGGAGCTCTTGACACACAGGTGGTTTAATAAACAAAACGACTTAAGAACATAGCAGATCAATGATAACGATGATGCTCCAGCTCCAGTGTAGAGAAGCAAAATGATTTGTCTCTACCATTTATAATAATAATAATATGTCCCAACCGTATTGCATTCATAGTTTGAATAGATTGATCAATGTAATAATGTTATATAATAATTATTTGAAACTCTCATAAAATACTCTTGCAGTGAAGGTAAAGATTGCTTTTGTCAGCCTAATATACAAATTTAATAAGGCTCAATTACTGCATCAATTTTCAGTCCACATGTCATGACAAAGGTTGTGACAATAAAGCTACACACTTAATATATTCGAATACAATCATCCCCACGTATTAGGCAAATTATACACTTTAACACTCATAAATAAGCATAATACCACTTCTATAAATGATCAAAAATAAACAATAACCTAGGAGCAGCAGAAGCAAAGTTTGCTTTAAATACATTACAAATTAAAAATGAAACTAATGGATGAAAAAATTGAAAGGTGTTGGTGGAGGAGAGTCCCCATTACCTGAGTAGAGTGTCCAGAAAAGCACTAAGGATTTTTTTTATATTATTATTATTATTTTTATTATTATTAAGTATTATTATTATATTTATATACAATATATATATACAATATTATATTATCATAATAATATAGTTGTTCACGCCTTAAGAAGGCTCCAAGGCCAAAAAGTTGTGTTTTCTTTCTTCTTTTTTTCAGCATGGGATAAATCTATTACTAGTTCCATAGAGTTGTGAGTGTGAATCTTTCTAACATTTGCAGAAATTGCTTCGTTCGTTTCGACTGCTATAGAGATACGATGCAGTGGAGATCTGAAACACATGACACAGGACGCTCTTCTGAAGCAGTAGACAGATTCATACCTTTAGGGTAAATGTACTTAAAATCTGGCTTTGTTGAGCAAGTCTAGCATTTTAACATCTTTTTATTTCATCTAGATCAGTGACAACAAAATTGCCGACAGCATGATTTTTTTTTTCTCCTCCACAAACTTAAGAATGGCATCTGGTTTCTGAGAGGCGTGACAGTAGACACCACCATGGAAATGTGCATCAGAAGGTGAAGTACAGCTATTAGGTGAAAAAAAATGTAGAGATATGTAATTACCATTATTCCAACAGCTTTAAATAACAACTGGATTAATAAGTACCCCATACTGTCAAAGATGCAAAGTCATTTTGTATTTAAAAGTCTTGAAGCAATCATACACTATGTCTGAGACACACAACAGGTATAAATTACACTTTTCTTCAGCAATATATTGTGCATTGACATGGTTTTCTTAAAATAATTGAGGAACTAATGAGATTATCTGTCTTTTTTAATTAATGACTAAATCAAAATATAATTACTTATTTTATATCCCCAGCAACGCATTTAAAAAAAATATCCAAACATTATTCACTTGCTTAATTATGAGCACCAGGCTTTGATATGACACAAAAATATTTTTTCTTTCAGGTATGTCGATATGGAACATGCTTTTAAATTAGTATCATTACACAACATCTTTTCAGCAAGCACATTCAATGTGAACACATTTTAAATTACATCTTTAGTTCCATGAACATCTGTTTTTATCACAACCATTTCCACTATTTAATAAGCCAGGTACTGTAGAATGCATCTTGTTAGCATAATTTTACTAACCCATTCATTAGAGTAAATTAATGTTTTATTATTATGCTATATAATTGTATTTATTGTTGTCATTACAGATAAAAGAGCTAAACATAGAGGAGTGTGCAAATTATACTTTTGAGTTTAGCATTTTAATATATAGAGATATGCTCTGCCAAGTCAGAAAACATTATAAAGTTTCTTTCGCTAAAACATGTTTCCAAGAATCAATAAAAAAGACTTGTTCAGCAAATCAAAAGTGAAGAGAATGAAAAAAAAGCACTGATTGTAACTGTTGCTCTTACAGTGCTGTTTAATGGCCAGTGGTGTCATATTTACAGTACAGTACATGCCTACTAAAGTCACTTTCACAACAGTGGAATACAATATGGCTTGTCTTTGTGTGTATAGTGTGCTGTAGCACACACTATAAATCTTTCTCAAAGCCATGAAAACAGTCAGTGGGTAATCAATAATGTGGGCAATAAAGGACAGTATATGGGACATTGATAAAATAAGCTATTGTGCGACTCTTTTAGTGTAAACTGACCAGGATCCTGAGGCAGAGTGCTTTTAAAGAACTACATGTTAGAGGAGGAACATGGATTTCCTCTGTGAACAGCCTTTCACTTCTCTTCCTTGCTTGTTTTTTTGCCTTGACAGATATTGAGCACAGGGAAGAATTATTCTGGATGTATCTAGTCAATTACAAAATTGGTAATCAATGACATTTAATAATCAATTACTTTTCAGTGTGTGGAACACAGCCCCTACTTATCTTCACTTGGAATGATATGATTTTTTGAGACAGATTGACAAAAAGAAATGTCCATTTCTCAAGTCACTAGGACAGCTAAGCACTGTAATTACTATAACAAGCATACAGGAGCACTGTACTTATCTGAGAAAAATGTCAATTTAGCTTTCAGTAGAGCAACTTCAGTATCAGTGCAGAACTTTTTAGGTCTTTGTTGTTGTTGTTTCTTGAGGGAAGGAAATGAATTGGCACGCAGCTCCCTCTTGTGGTAGATGTTCTGAAGTCCTTACACTGCACCTGATTTTTAGAGCTCTGCTGCTCCACGTCAGAACAGGCATTTGCAGCACAAGTCTCCGTTCAGCATCTTTCTGTTTAAAACACTCGCAGTCCATGCTTGTGTCTGTTAGTTGTGCTTTCTCTGCTTTTGCAGCAGGTACCTGGTATGGTCCAATCTGACCACTAAATAGATCACTTGGGCATCGAGGTGTCACCTTCTTCAGAGTAAAATACTGCTCAAATAGACATTTGTTTTAAGAACATAAATGTACTTTGTCATATTTGGTGCTGACTTATTTTGCATATCATGTTCATATTGTAACACGTCTACCCAGGGTAAAAAATCCATTGTGTGCAGTATGTGTGCTTTTCCTACGCACTGCTTTTATTTTATCGTCTGGTTTGCCCACAGTGCGGCCAGATTAAGGTGAGGTAGACCGAATGTGATTTGAAATAAAAAAGGAAAAGGACTATCCACAGAAAAGAAGGACAGATAGGTAGGTAGAGGATCTGTATACCAAAGATGCACATTCAATATGCATGAAGGAGAGGTGAGAGCTGTAGAGTGGCCTCTCACCATGGCTGTTTAGAAAGGACAGGCTGCCCTTGCTGGGCCCTTTGGGGAGCACTGCTCCAGCCCCAAGGCATTGCAAAGGCTGGGCATTAGCATAGAGAAACACAAGACCCTGAGACAATACCCCATTACGTATGTATGGCAATGTGTCAGGGAACTGAACTATTTATGAGGAATCCTATGATACAGTTATATATGTTTCCCTTTCTGTGAATGCCTACCAACAGGAAGATATTTTTAAATATTTTTTAAGGACAGAGTCCCTTTTTCTAACCTGTGGTCCAAGAAGAATTGTGCCACCCACTTGATCTACATACAGTATGATTGTTATCCTCCTTTGTTTTTTTTTCTGCTATTTTCTAGGACCCTAGTACATGGTATGATTGCAGCTCACACACCGCACAGAGCTCGTCATGTTAAACAGATTACACGTATAAGGAAATGGAAAGTCATCTTGTAAAAACAAACATCTTATTATGTTGTTTCTAAATGGAAAGTGTACACCATGACACAGGTCTCTATCCAGATATTGATTTCTGCTGTGCCTACAACACTAACAATAGTAGAGAGCCATTGAACTTTAAAGCAAATAATCTTTCTCAGCTCAGCTTCTTCAGCAAAAGATCAATAAATCACAGCTGAGACTGGCTCAGGTCCTGGTAACAGTTCTGTCTGTACTAATGGGTTTCCTGTTAGTTACTGTAAGTTAACAGTGCAGAGGCTTTATTGAAGGATCCTAGAACAGCAAACAGGTCTATTCAAGATGTTGATTCCACTGAGGCTTCTGTAAATCTCAGTGTGGGTGTAAGCAGCTCTCGCCAGTTGTTTCATTCACCTTAATTATCACTAATTCTAGACCACCTAATCACAATTAAGGTAGGCGAGTCTTGGACTAATGCAGAACTTCCCTTTATACAGTAGTGATTAATACTCAGCCGGGAGTATTTTCCTTTTCTTTATTATTATTGTGATGAAGCTGCCTCTCCAAGATGATGATGAGGGACGATCACACAAAACAAAATTCCTCTGTTCCCCCAGAGAAGGCAGATTTTTCCACAAATACAATCAATGCTAATCAATCCTAAAGAGAGCATGAGAAGCTTAAAAAATAACAACAGAGATGGGTCCCCAGCAAAGCACAACCGGCAAGGTAAAAACACAACGATAAAAAAATTGCAAAAATAAACAACGCAAGTGACACATACACTACTGTTCATTATACAGACACAGGGCAAGCACATGCTTGCCACAGCTATGATATATAATTGTTATTGTTGTTATTGTTGAGGAGGATGATAATAATAACAACAATAATACAGTAGAATAATGTGCTTCTTTGCTAAAAACCTGGATTGTTATAGCATCCTCTTTATTTTAGCTGTGAGGGTGGAGTGTGCATGTAAATCTCCTGTTTGGTTATATAGAAGTTACAAAGGTATAGTTCTCAACTTTTTCCAGTTAAGAGAGATGTTGAAATAGGAAGATAACACCAGAAAATGACTAATATGTGTTATAATACGGTATAATCATATCGAAGACTAAAAGCAGATCACGATCTTCTATATACTCCGCAAATAAATAATGAATAATAATACTAATATTTTAATTTCATTTTCTCAGGTTCTGCCTCCGTATTTTTTGGCCACAATTTAATAGCTCTGCAACTTTCACACAGACACAGCAGCGACCTAAGTTAGCAGCCATTATAAAGTTATTAAATTAATTGACCCTGATGCTCCACACTTCATTAAACTGTGCAGGAACTTCTCTTCATTCATTTTTATTAGGGGATGTCCTGCAGACAAAGAGAGCTCCTGAAGGAGGACTGGGGAGTTCTGGATGTGTGTGAAAGCAGGCCCACCCAGGTCCATTCTGATGAGAGGGAGGTTCTGGACCGGACACACTGGTGAAGCGTCCAAACCTCAGAGCCCGATATGTCAGTCTCAGGCAAAAACACCAAGAGAGAGAGAAAACAAAGGCCCAATGTGACTCATTTTAGTTTTTCTTTTAATATTATTCACGTTTATACATAGACCAACATACTGTAGAATGATAATTAATATGCCTGGTTTTTACCTGTAAACCTCTGTTTTTACTGCAAAACGTCCTATTTTACAGTACTTTTGATGTGCTGCGGCATCTGTCTATATGCTACACAAATAAGGAAAATACTACTTTTCAGTTAAAGAATTTAATCAAACCAAAAGCAAAGTAACAGGTGGTCATCTTCTCCCATGGACCAATCCTTAATACAGGACAACTTGGTTTTCATTATTGCCTGTGAAACTCACACTGTGTCAGTCAGTTATGCCTGCCTACTTGATCGACGTCGATAAACTAAACAGCATTTTCCATTGACACTGATCACAAAAAAATCACAACAACAAAAGAACCAACTTACAAACAGACTGTGCTCCAGATGAGGAATGAATCACCTATTAAAAATGTATATTTTTCTACTGAAGTAATTTTTTAAAAAGAAAACAGAGAGTAATAAATACACGTATGTCCTTAGGCACTCTCCTTTATAGTCCTGCTGTACTGTACTGTATATTATGGAGTTCAGCAGAGAGAAAGCTCATGAGAATTGAAAACCAACCTAAATTGTCCATTTCTTAATGGTGGCATGCTTCATGATGGCAATATCACAATATCTTCACAAGAGTTTAAGAATCACGTAGAGGAGTCTGCAATATCCCTTCGAAAAGATCAGATATCTGGGTCCAGATTTTCCAGCTCTCATACATGAGCATGAGAAAGCATATCTTTAGATCAACAAAAGAGCTCCATAGCATCTCCAAAATGAAGACAAGCCTGAAGGGGAAGAGTGATCATCTGTAATGTGTGAAGTGGCATCTTACTGAGACACCAAAACTAATTCCAGCAGCATCCAGAGTTTTCAAGTGCAGACCAGGCGATCTCTGCCTGTGTTTAAAGATCTAACAGTATTGGGATTGAGGGAGGCTTAACGGCAGGCAATTGTTTTGTAAGTAATTCCTTGAAGTCTCTACTTCATGGACCTCTTAAGCTCCTCACCGAAGTGTCCTCAGCTACCCCACAGGAGACCACAAGCACAGGAAAATATTTATTGGTACAATTTATTTTACAGGGTTTGATGTCTATCAAGCTTTATTTCCCTCCCTGCTTCCCATAACATGGCAGTCTGGGTTGGTTCGTTGCTCCAGAGTTTTTCTGGGTTCAAACCCCAAGAACTGACACTGATACTGTACCCTAAGCAAGGTGCTTAACTGAGGTTGCATGAGCAACACAGCTGCATTAAAGAATTCTGACATTTTGAACATAAAAAATTACAGACAGTTGCAATCTCTGTAAGATGCTTTTTAAAAAAGCATCAACTAAACAAACTATTGAGATTATTATCTGCTCTTGTACCCTACATCATGTAGTAGAACATAAGTGAATGATGTGGTCATTCTGAAGTTTTGCAAATGGCAGTTTCCAGTGATTACATTGTTTCATATTTAGATCTGCATTCAAGCTACGAGAGAAGATGAAAAATATCTAATATATAGTCATATTGCATTATTCAAATAAACAGTGCATAACAAAGCCAACAGAATTTTAATTTCACTTTCTCAGGTTCAGCCTCCATATTTTGTGGCCATAATTTAATAGCTCTGCAACTTTCACACTGACTTAGCAGCGACCTAAGTTAGCAGCCATTATAAAGTTATTAAATTAATTGACCCTGATGCTCCACACTTCATTAAACTGTGCAGGAACTTCTCTTCATTCATTTTTATTAGGGGATGTCCTGCAGACAAAGAGAGCTCCTGAAGGAGGACTGGGGAGTTCAGCATGGCTGGACACTGGTCATGTGTGAAAGCAGGCCCACCCAGGTCCATCCTGCCTCAGAGGGAGGTTCTGGAAGAGGACAGGACACACGAGCTCTGGCCTGGGAAAGGGTCCTCCCCTGTAGCAAGGGTGTCACCCTGAGATCCCAATACAGAGATCTCAGCCTCAGTCACAACACCAAGTGAGCGAGCAGCAGCATCTTTTCTTTTGAGCACATAACACCATCAGCACATTTACTGTGGAACGCAGCGCGCATTGTAACCTGAACATGTTGCATCAATTCTGTGTTACACTTGTGACCAGTCATGTTCGCATGACGCCTCTCCTTTCATTATGAAGCTTCTTTTTTCTTGTTTTAGGACAAGCTGCACACTTTTCTGAGGTCTTCATTGAAAACACAGTGCATCAGTAAGAGTATCAAAGTCAAGAGTGTCAGTAAGAGCCTGAAATGAGAAGCCTTTTGCACTGCTTGAAGTGAACAGAACACAGACATGCACCTGGCATCATGGTAGGTACTGTAAACACTGACCTATCTTTCTGCATTGCCTCCTCACCCAAAGATTCTGCATATTTTCTTATGCTTCCAAAACATACTTGAGAAAAGTCAGGCTGATAGACTGAATTCTTAATTTACACAAAGTGGTTGACATCTCTTACAAAACACCAAAGTACTGCAAATCCATTCCAGGTCTCACTGATGCTGAATCAATGAGACCCTTAAAAGTCCATGAAACACAATATTAACCATGGAACAAGAATCTAAGCACAGAATACGTATCTTTTCTATATTTTGTTGTGTTCCAGCACGGTATTGTAAATTTTAATCTGTTATGAGTATTATTTACAAATTTATACATGCATAATAAAATAGGGGCTTAACATGACTACCTATCAAGGGATCAAAGCTTGCACTTGACACAAGCAAAGTTTTCATATTAGTGAAATCTGCAAGTCCTGAATTGTCCTGAATTTCGGATCCACATTGTACAATAATAAATCTCTCCTTGATATCTTCACCCCATTATTTGTTTTGTCATGCCTCGAACAGCTGAAGACAGCTTGCCTTTGATAATTTTTTTTTTACCTTTTCACAATGTTATTTTAACAAACATGGTAACAATTTTTCTTTCCATTTTAGTTTTCCTTCCTCTCCTGCTCATGTTTGAAATTACTACCATATTGGCTTAAGGCATGGACAGTATCACCCAGCAAGACTGAAAATCAAACACCAGGAGTTGAATTAGTTTCCCAGGGGTACACAGAGAGAATCCATGATTGTGCAGTTTAATTTTTATACCACAGAGCTTGTGCATTTGAGATACTGCATAATGTAGAAGCGAAACAGATTATATATTACTCAATGAAACCTTGAAAAAAAATATATTTTTAATTTGGAAAAATGGAATCAATTGCCATCTCACCTGTACACACTTCTGTGCTGCTGAGAAAACTGTTAATATGACACTTTGCTTGAAGAATAATATTCCTGTGATTTTTAAACTAATGTAGAAATTAGTAAATTATTTGGATTATTTAGATTACATTTATTTTAAAAAAACCTAGTGGTATTTTACAGAATATATTCTGAAAACCGAAAAAACATCATTGTGTATTGTAGACATAGCTTTAGAAACGCAACTTTGTTTTTGATAGCACAACAGTTTTTAAAATCCACAGAGACAGATTTATGGTCTATAATTTAAATAAATTAAGTGTAATAACATTACAACTAGCTTCTTTTTATTGTTTATTTCTCTAGTCACTTGAGATACAAATACTCTTTTCACAGAATTTGAAGAGAAAACAAATGTGTAACATGAAAGAAGACACATTTGTGTTATTTCTTACCAAGGCAGAGAGTACTTTTCATCAGAATGCACACGGTGAAGACAAACTTCGTTGAGTTAGAAATCAGTGAACTGGGTCAGCAACTGTCAAGTGGAAACCAAAAATACAAGGTCCATAAAACATTTATTGAACTGAAATATCAAAAGACAAAATTAGTTTTGCGATCAGCCACTTCAGAGGAGCTGCACTCATTTTTAAACTAAACTAATGTATTTGTGTATACAAAGAGGTATGGGTCTTTAGGAGGTGCCATTTGATTTTCTGAGCCCAGTAAACAAAGTAATGTCCATTGATGGTTAGTGTTCTGTGCAACACCTGCAGGGTCTGCCCTGTTCTTAAAGGGGATGAAACTGAGAATTTGTTCTGCTGGGGATCCTGAGGCTGATTGTGTGAATACATTTGGCACCACATCCCACCCTGAATGGCAGTCGAAAAAAAAAATTGATCATCAGTTGCTGGCAACAGATTGAGGGAAAATATTATTGGACAGCCACATTACAACAGATGTCTGATGAGTGTCTATTAACCCAGTTCCTACATCTTGTGGTCTATTCCATGATGAATGTTGACTGTGAAATCAAGTCAGATTAATTAGCTGGGGTTCTTAATGCTGATAAGATTAACAAAGATCCTGTGCAACTATTACACTACAGTCCTATATTTGCAGCTTTGGTCCCACTAACCTCTTTGATCGTACCATAACACCAAAACTGCTACTTCAGTACCGTTGTACAACAATGGAACTGCAGCTTAAACCGCCCACAGTGACAGAGAGATTTTGAAGAAATACTCTTGTGCTCTAGAACTACAGGGTACGGTTTGTTTCACCCGGTGCCTAAATATAACTCTTCTATTCCACACAAGACCACAGCCAGGCAGCTTCTGGCTCATTATAGACTAATTAAGACGCAGGTCGACAGCCGGATTGCTGAGAAAGAAGTCTTTTTTTTATTTTTGGTGCTCATGCCATTATGTCTAAGAATATTATATGAGAGAAACTCCCAATTAGGAATTGTAGATAAAAATGCAACAAATAAGAAAAAAAGGCATTGCTGAAATCATGCTGACTAAAATCAACTTGCCTTATGTGCGTGGTGTATTTTTTTTTTCATATTTTTGCAGTAAACCACATTTACATTTTAGCACATTAATTAAAACCTCCCAATCTGTTGGTTCTCTACAGCATGCTACCCAATTTCTTTAGCATTGTTTTATGCTTCAATTTATTCAGTTGCTGTAGATGAGTCCATACATTACCTTGTGGTGTGAGGAGTCTTAATGCAGCCATTTTTTTAACTCTAATATCTATTAAAAAAAAGTGTTGCTGATCCTCACACACACATGCTACACCAGCGATGTGATCACTCGTATAATAAAAAAATGTTGTTGTTTTTTCTGCAACCAGACTTCAACAACATGTGAACTTCCCATTAATCAGATTCAGAACATGTCACTGAGGTAGCTGTGGCCCTGGATGTGAAAAAAATCGACAAAGTGTCACTGTTTCCTGTAGAGGAGATTCAGTACATGAGGCAAGTGTTGTGTAATGGCACAGAAATTGACTTTTTTGTAAAACATGTTCACATTCCTGAGTGTTCACCCAGGTTGCCTGGAGGAGAAGGGATCACTTTCTGCTCTTTTAAAAGTGTAATTAAAGGCTCATGAAGACTGAACTTGTTAGGCATTATTTTCCACAGGTTATCCTCTGTCTTAGTCAAATCAGGCCATCAAATATTACAGTATGAGAATTGCTGGTACACTTAGCAGAATTTAAGCAATCTGCACTAGTACACACTAGTAGACACAATGGTGATCCAGGTATGAGATTTGTGTTTTTTCTTTTGCTGTGGTTCAATAAGCAAAGGCAATTCAGGAACAGCAGGTACTGCAACTGTGTTCTCTGCAGAACAGTAAAGAAGTCCTACCAGGAAGGTCTCAAGAAACTTCCACGGGATTGCAATGCATGTATTTTTCAAACTATACTTTTGTATTGATTTTGGTGAATGTCATATAATTAAATTTAATTAACTGTGCTTGTATATCATCTTCAGTCTTTATCAAGCGACTGACTCCCAAAAGACTTTGGCTACTTTCTTAGACTATTGTTGTGTAACTTGCTCTTGCCCACCTCCTGTCAATATTTTGATTTCATTTTTCATTTCTCATTTGCCTTGAGCCAGATCTTTTTGCTGTGTGCCTGGACCTTTGTCATGTAATCTCTTCACATGCTCATGCTTTTTGTACTGCTAGAAGACATATTTCCCTACTTTTTTTCACCTGAAAGAGTTTTTTTCATTCATTCATAAAAGGCATTTTTCATATTCTAAAAGCAATCAGTTTCCGCTCCGCTTTTCTCAGTTATTTTGGGATAGTTTCTAGGGCACAATCGTTTTGCTTTCAACTACATACATCTTCTCTGGTTCTCAATAAATGATTTCCATCAAATATGATGTCATCTCGAACCTGTTAAAAATTAAAAAAAATACTACCTTATGAAAATACATTAAAAAACGGCCGGGGGAATTTTTTTCTTCTTTTCTGATTTTTAATTTGGCTGCTTTGGAGAGGAGCCATCTGAAATAAAAAACCATCCCCACCCCATCATCTAAGCCAGCCAGTTAGCTCACATTAAAAAATTTTTACAAGCAGGCAATAACCGTGTCCTTAGAAGATACGCCTGGCTTACAGCAGTACATGACGACTAACCGAAGCATCAGTGCTAAGCTCAACATCTGTTCCTGTATTAAAGTCATATGGCATAGGCAGCAGATCTGCTTTGAATGGATACACAATCAGCCTGATGAGAGTGATGTAATCGGCTTTTACACGTTACCTATGTGCCAGTCCACTGTCATCATTCATCTTCAGGGGAGAACATTTCAAAAGACGAGAAACGAGCAGCTGAAGAAAGTTCAATAACCACTGCAAGACTATATATATATAATTCTTTGAATACCTATAGGTTCACGTCACAGACGGTATACTTCCACTCTTGGCAGGTGATGTCTTTTTCTGTTTGTCATTTTATTCAATGCATCGCTTTTTCCAGGGAAAAACACTCACAACAGTTACATTTCTGTAAAGAAATTAAAAGGCCGATGCACCTCTAGGGTGAATGGCTTATATTGATTTGCGATAAGCCCTTAGTCAACATTATCCAAAAAGGTCTCTACTGTGTGTAGACTGGAGTACAGGCCAGTGCTAAGGGAGTTAGCCTCAGACCTGCTACAATACTAACAACTGGTTACTGCAATCTAAGGGCTAATATGAAAATCTCATTAAGGTAATTGAGTGCACCTAATTGATTTAGGTTTGCCACAGCAAAGGGATTGAATACTTATGCAGTCATGACTTTTTCTTTTTCTTTCATATTATCTATTTGCTTCTTTCTTCTTGTGCTTTTCAGTAGTGCTTTGGATGTGCAGAGTAGGCTGTGTATATAACAATTATCATTCGCTACTTCAAAGTGCAAGCTTCGAAACAGCAAAACGTGGAACCTGTGCATGAGTCTGAATACTTTTACAAGGCATTGCACATTCTTAATACAAAATGTAAATCTTCTGCACGTCTCTTTCCTTCTGCCTCATTATCAGTTTTCTTCAAAACTTAGATATTTTATCATTCTTTTTTTGGCTTTAAAGGCACTGAACAGTTGCAGTCTTTGATACAGACTCTGGAATTGCATATTCCCACATTTTGTGGGCTACAATGCAGAACCCCAGTGACCCGAATTTACTGCTGGTGGCTGGTGGTACATTTTTAACACAGGCACGGGTGTATGATTTCTAGCTACTTTGGAAAAAGATCACAAGACCACTTAAAGCAGGGCATTTAGTTGCCCAGCTACACAAGAATGCTAAACTGAGCAGCCAGTGGTGCAAAACTACCATCTGTGGGATTATGACTGAATGACTTTAATCTCAAAAGACCCCACCTAATAGGAAAGACACCTTTGCTCCACAGAACTCTTCAGTTGGGCTTGGATTGTGGCGAAGAAAGCTGTTCACAACAGGGCTGGGAAGCAGACAGAGGAGAAGCTTCCCTTTTTTTGTCGAAGCAATCCCACATTTATGGGGAACTTGGTGCTAAATCATTTGCAGACGACCTAATTCTGGGTCAGGGTGTCGTACACAGCAGAGCAGCCTCTTCAGTGCGATCTATTGAAAAACAATCCTTTGACCCATCTTGTTGAAGGCCAATCCTGTGTCCTCTTCTGGACTAAATCCTCAGACCAGTTAGCTATCAGTTGCCAAACGGGATAGATCAGTCGAACGCCCTCTATTTTATGTAATCTCTTGTACATTCTTATTCCCTCTTCTTCTTTAGCTTTAGTCTAGACAGCACGATGCCAACCCATAGAATTTTGTTTAAAGCACATACCATCCAGTATGTTTAATTCCCTAATGAACCACACGTATTTCACCGTAGTACTGAAGTGCTGCTGTCTCTCGATAAATGTAACACATGTGAGGGCACAAATCCAGCTTTCAGTGTCTGTTTTAGCCCCTCAGTTAAACCCTGGTTCTCTCCGTGTGACCCTGTGAAGTTCTGTTCAGACCAGGTAACCCCTGCTTTCTGAGAACAGCTTACGTTGCTCGGAAAGACAAGATCGTTATTGATTTCATTTCTTTGGCACGGCAAGGTTTACGAGCAACAGCTGCAGAACTGTTTAAAGCCCAATTCGAGTTTCTTTGGTTTTAATTGCGGGGCTTTAAGTGAAAAGAATCCAATGAATAAACGGACAGGTACGACTCTGAATGCAGCCTGGGGGGTATCAGTGGTTTTTCTTTCAGCTGGATAAGGTTTAGTCACTTCAGAGTGACCTTTGTGCATGTCACAAGGATGTAATAAGGTCAGATTACAGGCAGGTCTACTTATAGACTGCAAAAGGTTGGCTAGTAATCCCACACTCATTAAAGGCCTGCTTTGTTGCCAGCATGAAAAAAAAGGGAAAAAAAAGAGGTGTACTGAGGAACTCAATAACACTTGATTCGATATGAAAAGCTGCTTCATGCCACCCAAGAGAAAAACAAAGGATGATGGGAAGCCTACTGCAAGGACCTTCTGCAGATGGACAAGACGTTCCTTGTTCCAGGTTTAAGGCACAAACAGATTAAGATGAATTGATGCAAGCTCGGTGACTCCAAAAATCCTGGAATAACGGGAAGCTGGGCATTAAGGCTTAGAAACTGGAGCTCTGCACAAATACTCCTCACATCCCCTTTTGTGAACCAAGGGAAACGTACTCTTTTTTTCATTCAGCTCCATGCAAACTCGGAAAAGCATTGAGTAAGGTGAAGGTCTAATCCTCAGCAGTCTCGACATTTAAAGATTCTTCTTCGCAAACTTTCTGAAGTTCATACATGTTTCTTCTGAGTTTTTCATGACAAATTCCTTAAGACACCCAGCCTTTAAAGTAAGCTACCAGAAATGTCAAAGTGCTGTCATTTAATTTAAATTACAAATAATATTTTAATTCAACAGAACTTAAAAAGCAGCAAACTGTATGCATAATCAGGGTTCTGTATTAAAGTACTTCAGTGAAACAGCTTTCTAATACAATTAAGCATTTGCTTTGAATAGCTTGGTACATAGTGAGTGTGAATTTTACTTAATGGACTTAAACTGTAAGTACATTAGTATCATTTTTCCATTATACCAGTATCTTTCCATTATACATTTCTATACCTACATCTTTATGTGGACTATACACCCCCACTTATTAACTGTGGAAACAAGCCATCAGTCTGTACAATGCAAATACTACAATGAAGTATTGCATGTGAGTGAATTCTAAGTAGCTTTTCTTGAAATAATAAGTAGCTGCTACCTTATCACCCATCTTGAACTCCCGTTATGTGTTCCCTTATATAAACTAATGTATCCCACCCCCACAACCCAGAGAGCAAACTGAAAACACTACTGGCGTACATAGACAGTACTGTATAAATGGGTGAAATATAAGGAGCTTTGGGTAAAAGTGTCTACCAAAAATAAATGCCATAAAAACATTCTGGAAAATAGTTCTTGTATAACTAAAAGTACAGTACAAAACCTATCATGGTGTATTAGATGGATCTCATTAGGTCAGCACGTATCTGTGGAGAAAGTGTTCAGGATGAATAAAGCACAATGAATGGAGCAACACATTGTACTTAGTGGACAGTACACAATGCCATCGATGCTGTTCAGCACACTGTCTTTTCAAAAATATGACTGCCTTTGTAAGTGATTTTAGAGAGAAATAGTTGTAAAATGTATTAGATTATAAAGACAAGTAAAAGAAAACTGCTAAAAAAAACAGGTTCCTTTTTCAACCAAGCTTAATGTGCTTCATCAGATTCAAAATCAGAATGATAACCAGAAAGTTCCTATAATTAAGAAAGTAACAACCAAAAATATTTCTTGATTATTTTGATTTATTTTTCTACAGGTACAAATACTGCCTGGTTTCTGTTATTTATATTCTAAACATCAGACAAGAATCTGACTAATTTATGACTGAGAAAATGTGCAATTAATCTAAACAAAGAAAGTGTGTGAACAGCAGGGGCATAAAATAATGGCAGGCTGAGATACTGTCCCACTGCAGGTGAGGCACAGACCCCAGGTCTGTGGAGAAAATGTTAAAATATGTTTTGTTTTCTAGAAATGTTGGAAAAGGTAGCGCCCCTATAGTACCTGGCAAAGTTAGAGTAGCAGTCACTGCTCAGTAAGATAAAAGTATGTGTGTTTATGTAAGTGTGTGTATCATTCAGATGAGAAAGACTCAGTCAAGGAGAGAAACAGCTACTGTATATATCCTATCTTATTGCACCTGCAATGTCAAGCCTGGGTCAGCTTTAAAACTGAACATTGATTCAGTGAACTAAAGCTCTCACATGAAAAATATTTACAAATTCCACATTATAAATTCATTATTATTAAGCAATCTTCTCAATGGATTGCTGGGGTTTAAATAAATAATTTAAAGCAATAATTCAACATATCTATGTCTTAGTCCTTGTCTTGCTTGCTATTTTTACTTTTTCCATATGTGTGCATTGGTAGGGATTCTCTTTTTTATTGCCTCTGCTTACTTTTCCTGTTTGCTGTTCTACTTAAAGGTAAAAAAAAAGACTCCTCAAGGCTAACCCCAAATCTGAGAAGAACTCTCAGAACTCTCGCTGCTTACTCGTCTGAATGCGTGAGTGAATACATTTAAATCCAGGGATGTTATGCTGAAGCAATACAATGCGCTATTACAACCTAATTGAGAATGCTGTGCTCTGTTTTGGCTGGCTTTCTGCACAGTAAGGAGAGGGTAAGGACAGTTGAGGAAGACCAATAGAACTGATCCAGGTGTTTATCATCCATAACATGTATATAGATGTGTTAACCTAATTCGCACACGACTGCTCCAGCTGGAACATAGCTTAGAGATAAAAACAACTTTGAATGTTGCAGGATTAAAAAGAAATGTGTAAATTCTTCATAGAAGCTCTTTATCCTCAATGGATGCTTTGCAGGTTCATTCAACCTGTGGAATCTGGAACAAAGACTTTCTGGTTTACACAAAGTGTGGTGGAGATGGTAAACAAGCTGCCAAGCCATGTTGTCAAAGCCAATAGCCCGGCTTCTTTCAAAAGGGTTTTGGATAAGTATAGGCCTCCTCTTAGGCCTCTATAATAAAGGTTTCTAACCTTTATTATATTCATTCAGTTTCATTATTATTGAGAAATTACATATATTGTAACGCTTACGGCCCACAGGCACTGTGTAAGAGCCGGCGTACCAGAGCAGGTGACGTCGCCGCCCTTCCCTGTGATAGCAGGACCACAGCTACTGTGCTGTAGAGAGATCTCTCTTCAGCTCACCGGGCTGGGTCCCTGATGAGTGACGCGGGAGTCCTGGGTTTGAGCCCCCGACGGTGGGGGGGCCGGCCTCATGCGGCCAGGGCGCCCTCCTGAACCCCCGTTGTGTTACAATATAATAAGAAGAATTAGGGGTTAATTCCACACTAAAAAGTTGAAAGCAAAAGGCATGGCACATTTCCCTCTGATCCATACTGGTCAGGCCTTCTGAATGAAAACAAAGCTCCCACACATCCAATATTGTATTTATTTCTTCATTCTTTTTTTCAATGTGGAAGTGACCTCCAATTGTTCTTCTGCAGCTTGCATGCAGACACATTTCTCCTTTCAAATCTATTGAAATGTCCAGCTGTCTTTTCTTACATGTAGAAACAGAACTAAGTCTGACCCATACCAATATCTCTCTAGCTATTCAATCAGTTATTTTTATTATTTAGCATAGAGGGCTTTGCAACAGTTTGCTACAGAACGCCTTCAGATTTAGTAAGGCAGTTCTCTATGTAGCGACAGTTGATTAAGCAGACACACTTGACAAGAAAATAAACACTCCCAGTAGGAGAAAACCTCATTTTTGCCTGCGTTGATAAAGTCATATGAGAAATGTGTTCTCTCTAATAGTGCATCTTGATATGCATATGGACCTCCCTGATATTTCAGGCCAAGTTAGTCAAATACTGCTATGTTAGAATCTACTCTGCTTTGTGCTTGGTGTCGTAATGTGTACGCTTTATCCCTCTATGTCAAAGCTTCTCATTTTATTAAGGCATTGCCGTCTCTCAGTCTCTCTCTATGTACTGTACAGTATGTGTGTGCACGCACAATCCTTCATTGTTAAATTACCATTATTTTTCTGCAGAGAGCACAAACTCTTACATCCCTCCATTACCCCCTGCCAGGAGGAGCATTCCAAATTAAGCCATGCCTGGTTGTCCGTGCCACAATGTTTTCAGAGATCAGGCAGTATCATTTGGGTTAACATAGCAATTATAACGCAAAGCCTATTATCTGAGGAAGGATCAGATACAGTTTCTTCTAATAATATATTGCATGCCTCCAGTTAGGAGATGTCTTTTAAAACTAATCCCTTAAGAGGTCTCCACCATAATGAAGTTAATGAAAATTAACACACTGTGAAGCCGAGCAGAAACGCAGCCTGCGACAGTATAAATCAGTTTTCACATGGCCTGCTCCGAAAGCCTCTCCGAATAAGTTTGAAAACAATTATTTTAAGCAGGCTTTAATGATGAAAAGGTAATAAAGCCGTGACAGGCACCCTCTCGAGTCTTCCACTTCACCTTGTTATTAGAGGGTTTAAACAAATGCATATATTGTGCTGCAGGCTGTGTGACCTCTACATCTGTTAACATGAACCCTGAGCCTTCTGAAGCAAGGTCAAGAAACTGGACTAACCCCAGGAGCTGATCAGGTTAGTCTGTATAAATAACCCTCCCACAGCCTGGTTCTGCAGAGGATGCCTGTGTCTGAAGCAATTACATTCAAAATGTGAGAAACCTGCTTTCATGGCACAACTGTGGCATAGGGTGGCACCACGCATGTTGTTGTGGGCGGTTCCTATGTTTGAATAACCATCAACAGGGCATTCATCTCACTGAGAAGTGAGCTCTTCTTTTTAACGCTTTTTTTAAAGCATTTCCTAGTTTGGATTTCCTCCCTGTTCCAGGCATCCGCATTTGCCTTGGTTAAGCACTGTATATACACAGTACTTTGCTGTTCGTTTATCAGAGTCTAACTGGATGATATTATTTTAAGTCCACAAGCATCTCGCCTATGATATATAAAGGCAAAGCAGCAGGCGATGAGTTTGCCATCTGCAATGCCCTGAAGACACACCAGGCAGATACTGGATTACCATCTAGTCATTGATGGACTGGTTGTGGTATGCAGGTCTACGCTTTGTAAAGAACGAAAAGATCACCGGGGTACAGAAATCCTTATGGAGGTCGCGATGAAAATATGTGTGTGTTTTGTGTGAAATGTGACAAAATCTGGGAATCCTACGTGTGAGTAACACAAGAAAATGGTGTAATAGCATGTCAAGCTGTGAAGCAGAGAATATTTGTGATTTTGCAAATAAGATATTCAGAACAATTTTAGCAGTATGCAATTCATGTAGCACTTTTTTAACCTGTTTTTGATATTTTTTCTTTTATGGTTGAAAATCGGTATTTAGCACTGGAGATACTTTGGTCTAGTTTGCGTAATGCAGTGGAGCAAAATCTTTTTAAAGTGACGGGCTCCACGTCAGTGGTGCTGTGGAATATTTCAGATCTCTTCAAAGAGGACAAGGTATTTATAACTGAGAGGCAAAGCTGCCTTGTACTAATAAGCACCAAATGAAAGGCATGTGGGCTATGACTCCGGCACAGCCACTGGGCTCTCTGTGTGACCTTGGGCAAGACACTTGACCTCTGCGGTCCTATCCTCCCAGCTGTAAAACACAGAATAAGCAAACCAAACAGCCCGGAGAAGCACAGCTGCCGACAGCAATCACCAGAACAGAATATTTATTAAAACACGCAAAAGAAATGAAGCTAAAGAATTTTTATTCATTAACAAAGCAGCTATTTCCAGTGCCCCTCGGCCTCGCCCAGCACCTGGTGGAAACAAAAGAGCTTTTCCAATAAACATGCGAGCGGAACTTTAATACAGTGTTTCCTCATAAAAAAGAAATATTTCTCGCTTTGTTCAAGGATTTTTTTTTATTTCGCCAATGCTTTAGTGCCATTATGACATCAATTTGTATCTAGTATGAAATAGCCTACATGTAAAAAATATGGACTAATATAAGGCTTAATGGTAAGGTATGTGTCATATGTAACCTTTATAACTTTGCTTGTCAGTTTTTTCCATTAGAGACCTCATAAGCAGCCCTGGCGTATCAGTCATGGTGCACACTGACAGGTCTAACCTTCCCAAGTGGCTGAATGCACCATCTTCACTGCAGCCTATTGACCAAAGCAATAAGCCATTCTATATAGTGTATTAAAGTCATTTTCCACATGCTACCTCAGCACGACCCATTGTTCATGCAAGCTCCTGCTGACCATGGAAAACCTGTGCTGCAGACTAAATTGCTACACTTTACACCGTTACACCAGTTAAGCAATAAGCCCCCAACTGAATTGTTTTTTCCTTTCTGGCCTGAAAGGCACAATGATTATCACGGCCACTCAAGGGGCAATTTTAGACTGTCAAAAAACCTGCAAACAGTTTAAAGTCTTTAAAATATATGCTGACTGCCGAATGTGAGTGCTTTTTTTTGTGTAATTTGCGAAACCCTTTTGTTCGCAAATGACTTGGGGTGGCGAGCCATCTGTGCTGTTTTGGAGGCTGTTCCTGGTTCTCAATGTCAAAGGTGCTGTTTCAGCCCCATGAAATCTGCCCTCGCCTGTGCTGAAATCAGCTTTGCCGCAAGACCTTGTGACAAATGAGTCCAATCTAGGCTGAGTGCCCTTGACTTGACCCTGACCACTGCAAACAATAGGCCAAGCTCAGTCAGTGGAAAAGATGTTCTGCACTAATAAACCCAGCGGTGGACACAGGTCAGGTAAGGGGGGGTAATACTGCTGCTCAGTTCAGCCCTTTCAGGTGCACATTAATAATGAGACCTGCATTCGCAGACTCTTCTGCGGGATCAAGAGTACCGCTCCACAAAGACAGCTCATCAGAAGCAATCGTTCTTCAGTGTGCAATGTGAATATGTTCCTAATTTAATTTTTCCAGAGCGGTCATGCAAAGGGGAACACACGCACGCACGCGCACACAAACACACACACACGCACACACACACACGCACACACACACACCCAGGCACACAAACACACACACACACACACACCCAGGCACACAAACACACACACACACACACACACGCACACACACACACACAGGCACACAAACACACACACACGCACACACGCGCACGCACACACACACACCTCGTTGTCTCAGCAGGCTGCCCCCCCCCCACACACCCTTCCTCCCTGTCTCTAAAACAAACGTGCACTTGGCAGGCTGGGGGCTGTAAATGCAGGAATCTGTAAATGTCCAGACGACAGGCGACCTGCTGTGTATGCAAATTAAATTCCTTTTCCCTTATTTTCACCTTTGCTTCCCCTGCTGACATAGAACCCCCCCCGAAATATTACACTACTGTTGTTGAATTAAAGCAAAATAAAGTATGACAAAGAACTAAATTCCACTCATTTTTAATTCAGGTCAACTAGTGTATTATATTGGATTTGTGAGAGAATTGTATTTCTGGGACAGTCTTCTACTCATCTCTGTTCTTTCTCTTGTCTCCCACCAGCTCCATGGTTTGTCTTTTTGTTGCTTTTCTATTTAACTCAGCGGCATGTCCTTCCTGTTTTATATTTCTCCATGTTTCCTCATGTGTTCATGACACTGTCGCACATCACGTGGTTGTTGTCCAGGAAACTCAGTTCAAACAGATAAGTCATTCATTCCAAGGCACTATAATATAACAAACCTACATTCACTAGATATTTATAAACAACATTAAATTAATCTACAAGAGAAAACTGATGTTTCTAATTTCATCTCCCCATGGTAAAGATGGTCAAGACCCCTGATGTTTCTGAGAAACATTCACTAACCATTGAAATTTAGATTAGAGAGTGCACATTTTAGGTTATTCATTTGTTTATACAGTACATCCAGCTTTGCAAAGAGTGTGTGATAACACAGTGAGGGATCTTAACCATAAAGCTTTACTGCATGAGGAGACTCTTTGTTGAAAACAGGACGTGCAACTGCTGGCAAGGACCAAGCTGACTTTGCCTTGGTGTGGGGACTTATTCTCTAGGATCTTTCAAAAACCGGCATGAGGAGATGCTTCTAGCAGCAATAATATCATGACCCTGTTCCTGCTTTGACCTGTTTCTAAGGATTAACAAACACAGTTTGTTTGTTAATCCTTAGAAACAGGCTGCAAAGGCAGTTCATAAAGACCTATGTACAATCCAAGACTGGACAAACATCTGACAATTAATGTAGGACATGGGTCCCATGAGGTTAAGCTGTGTTTGTGGAATAAGCTGGGATGGCACGAGGCTTCTAGGGCTCAGAGACTGATGAACAGGCATTTAACATGATATCACCTTATTATCCCTAAACAATTTCTTGCATTACGCATTCATCTCCATGAGACACATAGACAGGGAGAGAAGCCTGGGGTCAGAGCGCAGGGTCAGCTATTGTACAGCACCCCTGGAGCAGTTGGGGTTACGGGCCTTGCTCAGGCCTTCAACAGAGTACAGTAGGATTCCTCTGCCAACTGCGGGATTTGAACCGGCAACCTTCCAGCCACAGGCGCAGAGGCTCATGACTGTGCAGGCAGGATAAGAGGAGTAGGACAGCACCGGGTGGAAAGAGCCACAGATGAATCCCAGCTGACACGACTTCCAGCAGAGCATGACTTCCACTCCTGGCTGGTGACTTTCACGGCACAGCCCCACGGATCACCCCCGCTGACGTCAAGTGTCCATGCGTTACGAGGAACAGCCTCCCAGAGGGATGAAGTGTTTCGACAGAGTAAACTGGGCTGGACCCTCTCGGCTGAGAGCCGGCCCCCTGGCTGTGAGACGAGGACACTGGGACCCCACTGAGAAGGGAGGTGTGACCCAGGGGGGAGCCGCCCAGGTGGAGATGGCAAGGAGGAGGGAATTCAAGAAAGGGAGAGAAGGGGCCTACATGCAGCATCTATAATCTTTAATCTCGTGAGAGAAATGATAATGGACTTGGACAGAGGAGGCTGATTGAACTTGGTCGTGGTCCTCCCTCACGAATTTTCATTGTAAACCCCACTCAGCATAACGCATGTAAATGTTGTCTAAAAAAAATGCTTCTTACTACAATCCTCTCCCCGGTGATATTCATGCTTACAGCAACAAAAATAAGACAACATCCATCCATCTTCTAGCCGGTTTATCCCATACAGGCCAGGAGCGGAGCTGGAGCCTGTTCTGGTAAGCAACAAGCTCAAAGCAGGATTCAGTCTGGACTGGATACCTGTCCATCACAGGGCACACAGAGTCACAAATGTGCGGAACTCACCCTGGGGCCGACTTTCCCAGAAGCCCATTAACCTACCAGCGTGTCTTTGGACTGTGGGAGGAAACTGGAGCTCCAGCTCCTGCTTTGCCCTGTTTCTAAGGATTTAGAAACAGGGATTGACCTAAGGATCCAGAAGGACCCCACCTAAACCCCAGGGAGAACATACAAACTCCTCGTAGACAGCTTCCCGGGATTTGGGCCCACCACTGCGAGGCGGCAATGTTAGGAACATAAGAAAAGTCACAAATAAGATGAGGACCTTTAACCCACCTAGCTCATTGGGTTTCTAATAGGTAACTTCCCACTTAAACTGGGTCATTGATTGCAATGTCCTCAGAACGTGCCTGCAGGAGCACAGATCAGCAAATCTTTGCCCACCTTCGACCAAGGCAAAGGGGCAGAATGGCCCAAGCAGGCGAATCAGAAAAGTAATTAAAACCGGAGGATCATTGCTCTTGGCCAGCTAGAAATTCCATTTAAAAGATCTACACATATTTATGGGTACCTTGGTCTGTGGAAAAATAAAAGGTTAAAAAGTTATTTGGGGGGATTTTTGGGTGATTTAATAAAGTGATTCAGTGTTATGTTTTATTTTTCTGACTGGAAAATCATTTCATACCCCACTAAGGCCTGATCTGAATTAGAGATATATGGTCAAAGAGAACAAAAAATAAATAACTCCAGCATTTAAGGAAGGCAAGAAAGGGAAAGGTCACATACACTGTATTCATTTATCACAAAACAAAAGTCCCTGAATGAATATTAGATTTTCATAGTGTCAAACATTTCACAGATTTTATATTTGAAAATGGATCACACTATCCTCTAGTCCCACTAGCTTTTCACTT
Organism: Lepisosteus oculatus; assembly: GCF_040954835.1. NCBI lineage: Eukaryota > Metazoa > Chordata > Actinopteri > Semionotiformes > Lepisosteidae > Lepisosteus > Lepisosteus oculatus. Next base: position 73,122,061 of record NC_090698.1, on the reverse strand, counting down.
TTTAAAATATTGTTTTGAAGTTAATTGTTGTAAAGACCTAATAAATCCTTATCCTTATTGTTTGTGTTAATTCCCTTATGAACTAGATGACTAATGACTGATGTGAGATCAATGCACTCTGTTCACAATGCTAGAGACTAAATTAATCTTGAGTTTACCACATACATAAATGTTTACATTTTTGGTTTGTTTCGCTTTTCTTTTGTGGTAGTGAATATCTGCGCAGTGTCCCACCTGTTCTCGAAGTCCGGAAGGCCATTTTCACTTCCTGAAGCTTGGGCTCTGAAACTCTGAAACTGGTTGGCTGAACAGCAAAATTGAACGCGATTGACCCACAGCCCTGAGGAATATTGCTTTAAACGGGAATACAATTGCCAGCAGTACAGAAATTGAAAAATAATAAGTGATATTTCTGGTTAAACCAATACTGCTGGATCATTTATCAAAGAGGGGAATGAATTGAGCATGTGTGTGGCTAGTAACATACACTTGTCAATGCTATGATTCAGTTCAGCTGGTGTTGTGCTATGCAAACGCACAAATAAACTGCTTTGCACATCCATCTTTAGTCTGAACATGAAAATAAAGTAGAAGCTGCATTAATTCAGGAAAAAAAAACAGCTTTTCTGTTCTCCCGCTGAGTAAGAGACTTCCAAACGGACTGCAATGCACAGTCAGAGCAGTCTTTGACTAACAGACTTGGGATCATAAACATTTGAGATTCACAGACTACGAAGCAGAACAGAAGACAGAACCATTGCCAAGTGGTCTGCAGCGAATATGCTTCCCTGCTTCCAATTATCATTGTGCATGAGAATAACAATAAGGCAGATACTGTACTTTCCAAACTATAGTATTTCCCTGCGAGATTGCTGTACAATCTACTCTGGTCTCCTAACTAGTTAGTCCAGAGTCTCAGCTGAGACTCTGAGAGCTCATTGCACCTCATCCCCATTTCCCACAGAGCCATTAGATGGAAATGATTTCTGATCACTGCCAACCCGGACCTGGAATTGAATGAGTGACCTCAAGGTGAACGACTTCATAACCCATTGAGCCATTCATTCCCCATAAAGATCATTACTTCTCTGCTTTACAAGCACTGCCGTGATATTGCTTTGCTGTAAGTGAAAGCTGCCGCAGTGCAATGGGTTGAAATGCGTTTCAAACGATGTCATTGTAAACAGAAATGATTGCCACTTACCAATTAAGGGAAATTGCATGACTTGTTTTCACGGTGTTGGGTCTGTTAATTCTTCACTCCGACTCTGCTTTTATTATTGATAATTGTGTGTGATCTGGAGAAGGCTCATCTGATTCCACCAAACCCTGTACAGCACAATTCCACACCGATATTTAAAGATATCCTTTAATGGACTGTCTTATCTTGCTGGTAGTCACGTGAACAGGACCACAGAACAGATGGAATACTTGTGTAGTGTTCTGCTTCAGCGTTTCTTCAGAGTCCAGTGTCAAAATGCACAGAGATAAATTATGGATTGACTCCTGCCTGTCAAGTTGTGTGTAACTTATTGATCTCGTATTCTTTTCAACACTTGATTACATTTAATTTGTGCTCAGGAATTAAATTACATAAAAGAACTGAAAATGAATTGAATGCCTTGCTTAAAAAATCAGGTTGTGGATAGAGTAAGAAGGGGTGTAGGATTTGTTCCTATATTTGCAGTATTATTCTGCTGCTATATTAGATCAGAGTCTGTCTAATGCTCCGAAGCAGTGGTCCTACCAGTGGGCACTGTATGTATGCAGATATCTATGGATCTGAAATATTCAGCCAGCTTGGCACGGTCAGACTTCTGCCACACTCCACGGGTTTTTTTTTGGCAAGAACATCACTACCAAAATTTTGCTAAGTATCAATATTTTCAGCAAAGAGGACTATGAACAGAGTGCGATTTATTGAATGACCACACTAATATATAATTAATTCTGTGAGAAGCAATGTGTGACAAAAATGATTTGTGCAAAATATATTAGATTATGATGATGGAAGAAAGTCCAACACAGACCAGCAACCCACCCAGTGTGATTCGGGACATTGTGGAGGTTCTGGGACACTCTTATTTGTGAGCCCAAGTGCTAGCACAGTATACAGTGCAGCCCGACTTGTGGCAAACATCAATATTAGTAATCAGTTCCAAGTAATATCTGGGTCGTACTTTAGTTTACGGCTCATAAAATTACACTTTATAAACACATATAAGGATAACAAGTTTTTAATAAATTTATGAATCATTATACTGTAGATAGAATTTAAATTCAATTAGATATGAATAAATAACTATCTAGAAACAATTTATAAGCATATTATTACTGATGGTATAAACATTTTACAAAAACATTAGCTCTAAGCATAGGGTTAGAGATAGGAATATGTTTGAGGCAACAGGCATGATTAGGTTTTCTAATATGAAACAAAAAGTTCATGGAACCTGCTTTAAAATGTGTATTCATAAAAAAAAAGTAAGGTTGTAAGGAAAGGGGGAGCTCATTAGTGTTGATTTAATTACCAGTAATTAGGAATGGGTGGTGAAAACAGAAATGTTCATGTATTGAGCTGCTTATTTCAGATTTAAGAAAATATGTATTTTTGCATATTTTTGGATGGAAAGGGGGTTAAATTATGTGAGTATTTCACACTGTTCAAATATTAACATGATTACCAGTTTGCTTCTCTTCTTTATTTAGTCTTATTTTAAAATGCATTTTAAATTGACATTTAATTCAAAATTAATTCAAAATGGGAAGCACTGAAAACTGAACCTTGAGGCTCATGCTATCCTGTGAGTAACTACTCAACTAAGTAAAGCATTGCTTACTAATAGCCAAAAAGCAGTGTAAAGATTTGAAAGCATTATAGAAGCGCTGTGTGTGCAATTAACTCTGCAGTAGTGAAAAATGCAACTGCTTCAGTTTTCGGCCCATAACAGAAAGCTTTCCCCCAGCCTTCTAAGCTGGCGAAAAGAAAGTTAAAAAAAATAAAGAAATAAATCTGACCATTGTACAGCAAACCCTTCCAGGTGGGAAGATTAATGTCTGTTCAGCATACACATACAGATTTGTGTGTGTGTGTGTTGATGTTTTTTATTATTATTTTCAATTCACTCTGGGTTTATAAACAGCAAGGTCAAAAAGCAATTTGTATGAGGAGAGAAATAAATAAAGCAGGTCACCGGTAAATTAAATAAGATGAACAAAGCCTGGCTTTAAGCTAAAGAAGAGAGCAAAGGAAAGGAAAGGAGAATCTCATATGAAAACTAATTTTAGATAACATCAAGCTTTGCAATTTGACTAATTGGAAAACACTTGCTCTATAAATAGAATTGCCATTAGCACTTATTTTGTTTTGCAAGAAACTTGTGTTTTTTTATCCCACATTTGTCTGATAATGCAATGAGATTAATAAAATTTATGTTAAATCCATTTTACCTATTACAAACACTGATTGTTACACCTAAATGTTTTGTTTTTTCTTCTCTCCCATCGGGTATATTAGATTATTTTTCAACAATGCTGTTTATTAATACCAAGGCTTATTTAGTTTACAGTGATTAAAAACTTTATAACCGAGATCGACTTTAATTTTTATTTGATCAGCCCTCAGGAACGTTTTGTCATTGCTTACAGCAGGAGAAATACTTGCAACATTATTCTTTTTTCTTAAGACATTCGCTTTGTCTTGCACACAAACGGCCGACAGAAGTGACTCTCCTGAGACTGATTGAGGTTCCTAATGGTATTTTTGCAGCAGTTCTGCACAAAGAAGTGCATAACGAAGATGAACTTTCAACTTCCAAACTGAACAATCTTTGCACTGTAATCAATATAATTGTTAGAAGAACCTAATCACATGGAGCTGGAATTCTACCCAGAATGTCTAAAAGATATAACTGAAATGTTAAATTCCTGACCACTGACACAATCAACCCTAACACTACAAAAATGATTACAGCTATTAATAATTTTAATCATACATAGATAAGCCCCAACCATGGAAAAGTCAACACTGCTTAAAATAATGAAATAATTAGGTAAATTGCTCCTCCGCTGTGAGTATTTACATTAAACAGACAATTCTTTCAGACACTCAAGTAGTGCATTACGCACCTCTGCAGTGGAGCTCTATCACGACATTAGGAAATAATGCCACAGACAGGAAATGCTCATTGCACTTTATAGCAGTGTGATGAACTGTACCTAACTGGTGTCCATGTAGTTCTTCAATTACCTTAAAGAGGATCAAGACAAAGACAAATGAGAGCTTAGTGCACCAGAGGAAACATCATTTCCATTCTAATGGAATTCACAAGCCTTCAACAAAAAGAAATGTATGAAAATGCCAAAATTAAAAAAGTAAAGTAATAAATTAAATATTAAATGTTTTAAACATTGAAAAGTCTTTTCAACAGCACTCTTTTTCACTCTTCAAAAACACATTATGTTGCCAGTGAAACCTGCAAGATTTTCATTTTGCTGTGCTTTGGTGAATCAGATCTGTTCTGCCCAATTATAATCTATTTGAAGCAATGCCTGTGGATATCGCTTGATCAAAACAAGATGTCTAGAGCAACATTTCTATATCTTCCTAACGTCTCGGTTTACTCCACAAAACCACATTGCTGTGTGGAAAAACGAACCTGACTGAATGAATGACGTTCCATTTTTATGCTTGACTGCAAAACTGCATCGCAAATTGTTATACAATGACTATGCAAAGCAGTAAATACAGCCTGTTCCAATAATGTAAAAATAAATAAAATAACAGAAATAGTTTATATTTATGTTATTCATAATTTTGATTAATTATAAATAACACATTTTGGCATTGACCTCTATTCATGATAGTGGAAGAAAAGCATCTACAATAAATTGTCATCCAGCATCTTCTGAAGGTGAAGTATTTTCCTCTTTTTCATTGAAACTAAAACAATGGTGCTATTATTTATTTTATACATTTGTAGAAGCACGCTTTACAAAACTACACTTGAAAAAGTCAGCAGGCGAGATAAGTTTTTTAAACAGACAATTAAATTGGCTACCTCTGCGAGCAACTCCTGATCTCTGCAAACAAAATCAATCCTTTTATATAAGACAAATGAATAGTTTGACTTTTGCAATATACACAGCACATTTTCTCTGGGTCATTTGAACAAGTCGTATCTAGAAAGCTCTTCATTCCTTAAGTTCATCTTGTGACAGGCACTGCTGCTCCTCACTCTCAAGGTTAACGGCCTGCTCTGCTTCCCTCCTGAACAAGCCCCTCATTTTTCTGAGTTACTTGTCACTGGAATATTCCTCACAGCTGCGGACAAGTCATCGCTTTTATTAGCAGACGCTCACCAGCTACAGTTTCAGTGTCATGTGTGCTATAAAGACAAGATTTTGGGGTTGACTTGACAAGTCATATTTTTAAAGGTATTCTCAAAAGTAACAGGGAAACAGTTTATTACTGTTTAGCAGTATCTGTCTGGGCAAGTTGAATAATGAAACCCTCTAGGTCAATATTTTACACAATGATACATTTTGGGAAGCACACCTCTACGGGGCATGGCTGAAACAATGGATGTCATAACAAACCTACTTATGTTATTAATCTTTTCTACCTCCCTAATCAATCTGATTCTTTGCTTTCAAACAGCGTAATATATTATGATGTTAAACGCAACACCATATTTCATACAAATACAAAGTGCTGCTGAGGGATGATGTCTTCTTTATAAAAGTCAGCAATACATAATAAAAACAGAACGAAACAGACTACCATTCTCAAGGTTCGCTGCAGTAAATTGCAACAACGTATGAAAGCACGCATCGTTTTAACTTTTGTTATTTTTATAAACCCATTTTTTCCAGACAGAATTTGGAAAATGAAAAATGAGTGTGCTCAAGCACATTAATACAGAGCCAGAGCAGATGAATGTGTTTCAAAGCCAAATAAGGGGAAGAAATTTAAACTGTTTTATCCAGACCAAAACTATAATACCATACTGTACATGCTTTTGCATTTTATACTCTTGCTTTGAAATGAATAGAACTTTTTAAAGCATTTTTTTAAAGTTAGATCACCATTATTAACTTCTGCCTTTGTTACATGCTGTTTTACCACTAACTCAGAAAACATTCTGTGGATGAATTATTTATGTTTTATGAAATGACAAATAAAGAAATGAATGTGCTTTTCTTCAAACTTTAAAGCCCATTCATAAATCTTGGAGCAAAAGCTAATACCCTTTTTCGTTCCACCCAAATAATGCACTCTCATCACATTTTCAAAAACAGGATTGTCATTCACATTTTGAAGCAATCTGAGTGCACTGAGGGAGAAATGCAGCTTGCCCAGTATATGATGGATTTCACCAAAACACCAGGAAAGAACCTGGATTCAGGGCGTACGTTTCAATCAAGCACTCACTGAACTCGAAAGTAATCACACATTTTTTATGTAATGTGAAGTTCAGCCCAAAGTGCAGAAGGAATGTCAAGAGAAAAAGGATTTGTTTTATTGTAGTCAATGGCCTATGTGAATATAAAACATTTAAAAGCATTTTAACTACACACACAATGAACAATGAGAAAACTCCTTCTTATCAGCTTTCAGAATGGAAATACAAGTTTATCAAGCACTTCATAAAAACAAGGTGTCTTAGAAACATCTGTGTGATATTTAGATCTGTCTTGATCAGCAGCTTGTGATGCCATGGTTTTGTGGAACAAAATAACATACTGTAACTGGTTCTTAATACTGTACGGATAGACATGCATTGATCTAGTCAGACTTTTGCATTTATTTGAAACCCTTTGATTAGCTCTGGTTAAAACAATCATTGCTGAAAATCGATTTGGGAGAAAAGTGGAACACAAATAACCTCTATGTTATGTAACCTCTATAGGGTACATACCAAGAAATGTTTTTTGGCCTTTTCTGCTTCTTTCCAGTTAGAATAATCAGGAAGAAACACCTGTGTGCTTACTGTTAAATCCATGCCAGAAAAGAATATCCAACTAAAGTGAAGCCAGACATCCTCCAATTAGTGTTAGTGTAACTTAATGCAAAATGTTGCTAGTGAGTGTACTTTATCCAAGAAGTTGTCATACTGAATCTACACATCCACGATCAAATTTTCCAATGTAATGTGATTTCCTCTTACTCTTCCAAGACACCACAAAGCTGAAATGAGCCTTATTTTGCTATTAAATCATACTGTACTTTGAATAATTATTTTCATATTGATATGGAATTGGTCATAAATATTCTTGCTGTTGATTTCTCCTTAAAAATGCCATTATAGTGGCAGATGCTGTACAGATCTAATGATCCTAATTGCTTTCAATGTTCTGAAGTACTCAGTTGTGGAGAATATTGCTACAAACTTTGCAAATCACAAGAAAAATCAGCTCTAATCACCTCCAATCAAATCAATTCTCACAATGACGGCAGACTGTTAAAACTATTGCAATGACATTTAACAATTTTACTTTTCAGATGAGGAGAAATATTGCAGTTTCATTTATTTGCTGGTTTGTGAACATTTCACATTGACTTTGTAAAGCTTTACCTTTGATCATGTTTTTTGGACTGCTAAAAACATTTACCACCCCCAAAAATCTCACAGTTGCTGAGTTTTCGCATATGAGTTTTGAAAGTTTAGAAACATACCAAATACCAAATTCTCCTGATGTCACTGCTCTGTGTACCCTTGTCAGTGACATTGCATGCGAGAATATCAACAGCATTCAGGAGCAACAGGAGGTTGCTACAGTAGGTCATGGTCTTTTCTAGCAGAACATCCATCTGTCCCTCAGACATCCTACTCCAGCACACAAGAGAACAGAATAACATGGGACAATGTAACACATTTCTGAAACACTCAGCCTACCTGTTTAGACCATAGAACAGGGCTGAGTGGTACCTACTTCATGGTGGTTAATGAGCCATTCAAATGCCTTTTACCACCTGGCTCATTCCAGTTATACAGCCTCACACAGACAACAGCCCATTCAGCAGTCTGATTGCAAACACATCGGCTGAAACACTTCACATTTTGTTTGCTCTTAACTTACTCCTCCAAAACAGAACATTTTTTTTTCATGTGGCAGTTTACTTACTGTATTCCTGAAATGGAAAACTGAAAGCTTTAAAACGTTCAAAAAGCAGGAAACAGCTTTCATCTCCTTGCTAAGATGTTTTCTAAATTTTCAGAAAAGCAATTTGGCTGAGCAAAGGCATTCCTTTTTTTTAATTGTTTTTTTTTGTTGTTGTTGTTGCCGACAAAAAGAAGTTGGCTTTTTCTTTTGAAAAGAAACTAATAAGTTTATCTTGCAAAGAAAAAAAACGATCACAATTGCTCTCTGCAGTAAATACAGCCCACAGGACCCCATTCCAAAAAGAGATGAATGGCTCTTTAAAGTACAGTATTTACCATTATTATCACAACATAATGAAAATTCCTCAAGACAGCCCACTTTCTACTTCAAACTCAATAAGACTAACAGCTTATTTATGTGCAAACAGGTTTATAGTAATTTACCTATTACCTTTGGTCTTTATGTAATGGTTGCAGAAGAATACAGGTTAGGTGGAAAAGGCTGCAGTGTAATTTATTTTGGCATAAACCAGTGGGAATACCTTGTGTAAAGCTAAACATTAAGTTAACTTTTGATTAACAAGGTCCTTTTGATTCGGGAAAGCTAGCAAAAATTCCGCCCTTGAAGTATAGTAATCATACTGCCTCACACCTTACAATGTGAGACAACATGAGACTTGTGAGACATTTATCTTTCCGGGAACGTGAATTGTTCAAGGAGCATAAAGAAGCATGCAACAAATGGCAAAATATGCTAAACAACTGAACAAACCGCTGGATGTCCTTAAATCTGATTTATATTGCACATTATTCTTCCTGCACATGTTGGCTGTAAAAAACAGAAATTCCAAAGTGCATCTACAAAGAAATGTGGCTCATAAAGAGGGCACCTGGTAAAGAACAAGAGAAAGGAAATACGCTGTATTTTCCTCTTTTCTCCAAAGAAATGATCTATAAAAAGAGCTGCTGACAAGAGGCCTTCAAAAATAGGTCTTCTAGAAAACATACTGGTTGTGTTTTAGATGCAAGAAGGACTTTAAGGACTCGCTAGGACATACGGTAAACCTTGACGTATAAAAACAACACAATAATTTGGATGCATTAATTTAGTAATGAATAATGCTTTTTAATAATATAGATATGTATGTATATTAACCCCATCATAATAAAATAAAAATGAATCTATTTATCAGGTGTCTTTTAAATATATTCACTCTTAGACTGATATACTATTTTGTTTAATTACAAATCGGCGCGTACACGTTTTAAAGTGATTATTTTTAATCGAAATTTGAAGGCTCAAGCTAAAAACCATTTATCAGTGAAAGCAGTTCTATTTCAGCAAAAACTGCAAAAAAATGTGGACTTGGAAAGGGGATGAATACTTTTGCAAGGCTCTGTATCTGTTTGGTGTAGAAATGTCGGCACAAATTTTAGAAGAAAAGTGGAATTTAAAAACAAATCAGTGAATTCCGTTTTCCATTTCCATTTCAGTCAAAGAGGTGATGAAATCTGTTTACCAGTACCTCATACCAGCATAATAGGCAACATGCAGTAAAGCAAAATGTGCTATAAGTACCGACAGTGCAACTGTGTGTATGCATAAATACTGACTTAATACCAGCTGCTCAGCTAGTCTGCAACTTATTTCGTAAGGAAATCCACACACGTACAGTACTGAAACAAAGAAGACACTGAGTCAAAGGATAAGCAGCTTCTATTGCTGCAGCTCTTTAACACACAGGCTTGTCTTGCCAGGGTGTATTCTTATAGGAGAGCCGTTCACCACTGCTGCTCTTGTCCCATGCGAGCGCCTTCCCTTTCCCCCTCTGTTTCTGCAGAATCATCGGCTGCTTGGTTCAGCCTCTCCTCTTATCCTTGACCTAAGACAGTTCAGAAATCAAATTCAAAGCCAATTAGGTTCTGAGGTGACAAATACAATATGTGGCTTGACAGGATCTCAGAAGAGCCCTATGGGAAGTCAGTTTTTAGTCCCAGGACGACTGCATAGGCATCTTGGAGATTCGGGTTTGAACCCCAGTTCTACAGAGTTCTCTCCGACATTTCCTTCAGCCTTGTTACTGTAAGTCTTTATTAGCAGGTACAGGTGTATATTGCCTGTATGCCATTAAGCACGATAACTGTTATAAGCATCTTTAATTTTTTTTGTGCACACATACACATTGCAGAAAGCAATTTTTGAACATCTGTGACAGGCCAATGTCTAAGAAATGGAAAATAAACAAACCTAAAGCTATCGTTGAAGCCGTCAAGGATAAAGAAATCTGTGCTTCACAGCTTCAGTGTGAAATACAAAATTAATACTAGCTGTTCAGCCAAAATTAATATTTCATATATGCTTCCTGCACTTCATAAATTGCTCTTGTGCTTAGTGGTTACAAGCCGTGGCTTTCCTCTGTGGCCATGTTGTAGCTACAGCTGATAAAAATCAAATAACTCAGCCGAGGAAAGCACTACAAACACGATTGATCTATTTGCAGCAATAAAGAGGGTCAAACCACAACAGATTGAATCCCCGTTGCTCTCAATGCACACAGTCGGCATGATGTCAAAAAAAGAGCTAGCCACAGGTGGAACAACTTATTGACATCCACTTTCAGTCATTGAACCTGGAAGCAATAAACATGCTCAACACCAACAGTTATCTAGTTGTAGCCATTCTATTTGCCCTTTATTGCGATTATTTACTGCTTAGACAGACAACGTGATAAATGTTGGGTCTCTGCCTCTTTATTTGTTTTCCTTTATTTCCCCAGGACAGTCCACGTCTTATGTATTTTCTGATTTCCACTGGGAGGGCGTCCTGCTACTTTGACAACTTAGGAGGGGATGTGGGTGTGGGCTGAATTAAAGACAAGGATATTGAAAGCATTTTCTCAATGCGTCCTCTGCTTGTTTTGGGTATACTGTATGTCTCCACTGTCCCCAAATCACAGATTATTTGTCGATTGCATCTTCAATGGGCCACAAAGACATACTGTACACTACTTGTCTCCTTTTACATCACTGAAGATTGAGCTCCTTATATTTTTAAGAAAAATGCTACAGGGAATGCAGGATTAGTTAATTGCTGTGTTTTGTCATATGAATCGCTGGAACACATTTACATACATATTGTTTATTCAACAATTCATTTAGTTTTATTTATCTATCTATCCATTTTCTGACTGCTTGTTCCAATACAGGGTTGGCAAGCAACAGGTTTCAAGGCAGCATACAACCTGGACAGGACACCTATCCTTCGTGGAATTTCATTTATCTTTATTAAATTAAGTTTTAAGATATAACCTACTGTAATAACTTTGCATATCAAATACATTTCCTTCAATTACAGGTTTTGGTATTCTGTTCCCTTAACTGCAGTTCATAATCTTTTTGTTATTGTATAGCACTAAATATTGGTTACTAAATAAGTAAACCTGTGTTACAATTCTCCAGTTTATTACAAAAAGAAGCTGTAGTACTTCAAGGGAGCACATGCATTTGGACTTAGAACTGGTTAGTGAAGAGGACAGCTGTAGTAGGGTAAGGTAGCTAGAAGAGTGCCACAGGGGTCCATATTAGGTCCTCTTTCCATTCAGACACATGTACAGTATATCAATTATTTTGACTCCATGTGAAAAATGTGATACAAAGTAAGAGATCTTTCAAACATGGAGGTTCTTGTATCAAAAATATAAAAAAATAAACTAGTAGTCGTGTGTTTTTAATGTGTCATGAGAAGATATTGCTGTTCTTAAAACCTATTCCCTGGGATACTTCAACAAAGAGCTGGATAAGATCCTGGGATCAATAAGCTGCTGGCAAAAAAATCAGCTACTTCAGCTGAATGGAGCTCTACTTGTTGGAAGCCTCTCTTCACTCCTCGAATCCAAATCAACCTGGACATCAGAAAATGAGCTTAAGATCTCATCTGTACAAAGAATTTACAATTACTTTCACAGTTCCTCACAAATCAAAGTTAAATTGCTTTGCACACATGTAAACTAAAGCTATTACATACTGGAACAGCAGTGCCTTACTTAGATATAAATGATTTAATCTGCCATTGATGACAGTCCGCACACTGAAAATAAATAAATTGGATTATAAAACTGAGTTAAAAAATATATTGTAATGTGAAAACAAATATCTGTTTAAGAATAAGCTTGAAGCTCATAAAGTTTAAGTTTCAAGAGTTTCTATATGTAGGATTTCAGTTCTGGGTCTCCTGGTTAATAACTTAATTCAATCCTTCAGGCTGTACTTCTGGTTTTGTTCTTTTAAGTGCTTTAAGACACTGAAACACACTTTGAAAAGAAAAAAAAATACATAAAGATGTTACATCTTTCTTCCAAATGTGTCCTGGAGGTGGATCAAAAAATCAACTCATCTTTCCCATTAGATTTCTTTCTTAAGCCTTTTAAAATACCGTACAAAAGCAGAAAAAGAAATCGATGTGAAGAATTTATTAAACATGCTAGGTCAGATCTCTAATGACTTGGAGAAAAGTCTAAAGCCTACGCTATATTTTCCATATCTTAATCTGCCTAGTGAATTACACATCTGTCAAAACACACATTTTGGAATGTTATGCTTCTGATTTAGCTAAATTGTGCTACGATGTAAGCCTTAAAAAATCATGCTTTAAGAAAACGTAGAGAAGACGTATCACAGATCACATAGAACCCAGCCATTGTTTGTCATAGGCCACTTACTGTATAATTAGAATCTCAAAATCCTGTCAGTGTAGGGGATCATTCTGATTCTGATTATTGTAGCAGAAGAAGAAAAACAGAGCAGAGCTATTATAATGTACTGTAAGGTGCCTAGAGATCTGCCTAGTGGCAATGTCTGAAAGGTGAGGGTTTCATGTGTCTTTGCATGGTCAGATGGATTTTCTTAGTTAAATACCTCAATTTTAAAATGATTATTCTGTGTTTCTATTTAGTAAACTTCAAATCACTGTGATCCCTGGCAATACCTCATACTGATACCTCATACTACAACACATTGCAGATTTCTGTCAATTACTGTTAGTTGAGAAATGCTGCATCCAGCAATGTTTTTCTGTCAAATGTCTCATGGTAATAAAGTCACTTTCAGCTTTTTTTTTTAAATTGCAACTGTGTGAAAATTGAAATTAGTACCTTTATTTAGAAGTAATGTTTGAAGAGAAAGATCGTGTTAGCTGTTAATTTTTGGTATTCATTTTTTTCATCACATATTCTTAGAATATTAGTATAAAACACCATAATAAAAGCTTCTCCTACTCCTACAATATTTTCTCTCAGCCTCTGTCTCTTATGAATTCTGTGCCACAGAAAAGGCATTGCCATCTTGAGAGTTCTTCAGAAATCAGATCCTGACATAGTGCAGAAATGTGTCCAGCTGTCACAGGACATTGTTTGGGAAGATTTCTATCATTGAGCTGGGACAATCAGATCAGAGAGAGTTAACAGCCAGGGGCCAGATCTAAGTCAACATGAGAATCACATTCCTCAGCCTTCCCTGCAGATCAATATCTGCAAATAATAAATGAGATCCCAAAGGGTTGTACTGAACCCTGAACACCACAGTGAAAGTCTGCAATTGGTCTTTGACTCAATAATGCAGGTGAGCGTTGCAATGGAACATCTTTAACACACCATAATAGAAAATTAATGGTGCTCAAATCAGCAATGAGGAGACCCTGAGGACTATCTAATAAGACTAGTTATAACTGTCATCTTGCAACCAGACCTAAGAAATATTGCATCCAAAGAACGATAGCAAGAGAGAAACAATTAGCTGCAACATTGCAAGTTTGTGGACTGAACACCATGAAATGGAACTATTTGCAGTCCTCTGCCATTATGTAAAAGGCAACATGCCAAACAAAGTTAAAAATGAAAACAGAAATAGTACACAAAATGTCACCACAACAACATTGCAGTTATGTCCAGATAGCACATACTGTCTGAAACACAGAAATCAATGCGCTGGAACTTGCACTGATGCTGCAGACTTCAATCCAGGTAGCTTTAGATGTACCAGTTCATCTCTGAAAGTTGTTATTTTTTTGCAATGTGTTCTTTTATTTATCATTATATTCCCAAAACCTGAATTAAGGTTTAGGCATACACATTTTTATGAACTGAACTTCCAATGTTGACTTGTAATACAGAAACACTGTGGTTGGTTTGCTACCTTGAACACTACTTATAGTAAAAATCGATGTATCTGCAAAACATTACAGTTTGTAAGACTAATAAATATATGGATTAAATAAATAATGCAGAGTTAACGGGGCATGACTGTGCTCTTTTAAATAAAGTCTGGAGCAGTCTAGTTTTGTTAGATCTTCAACATCAGATGTTTAATTCATTCCTTATGTGTATATATTCATATTGTTAATGAATTGTCATTTTGAATTATGGTTACAGTTTAGCAAATTATAGATTAGTGTACCAAAAGAACTAAATCCATAACTTGCTTTAGCTGTTAATGAAGCTTAAAATTCAAATGATTGCCACAAATAGCTTTAATAAAAAAAAAATTAAAACTATTTCATTCAATAAGTGCACTCAATATTGATTTATCCCAGCACGACACAGCAGGCAATTCCTTGCTGAAACTATGCAACATTTATTGCATCACGGCTTGCAATCATGAATAAATAAAAATGTTTGAATACTATAAATGAATACAAGTCATTTAGTGCACAGGTAGCAGTGACCAGTGAGAATGTAGCAGTCATTAACTTTGCAGCAATGAAGAGAGTGTCCCAGTTTCAGACTTAAAGGCAATGGGGACTCACCCACAACCAGCCACCTTCCCATCTTCCAGTGCAAAGAGAGTGTGACTTTTCCCACAGCCCAGTGGTATTATTTTCCTAAACAGCAGGGTCCTGAATAAATGTGGTACAAGCTGCAAAAGAATAAAGTTAGCCACGAGATGAGAAACGTCCTGCAGTCCTTGAGAGGTATTCCTTCAGCTTGGATTTTCTCTCTGCAAACAGTCTTCCGCTGCGGGCTTGTGCCATCGCGAAAAAAATGGCACCTTTCTTTCAACGCGGAGCTCTATATACAGTACCTGGCTTGTGTTTGTGTGCGTTCACCACTAAAGGGAAAAAAAAAGAACCCCTAGTTCCTCATCATGCGCTTGTTAGCTTGTCCAATCTAAGGCAATCACTTCAGTCCCAGGGGTTGAAAGACACAAGATGCGGGGAAAAAGGGAAGCAAAAGCTGAAGAAAGATCAATACTGCACTGTGAAACAAGAAGTGTAGGCTATTTACTTTTCATTGATCTGATGATGCAGGAGAAACACCTCGGACTGGCATTAAATTGAAGGAATAAGTCTTGTGTGTTTTTTTTTTTTCACCTCAAGGTCACACAAAAGCTTAAAACAAACTAGAACAAACAAAAATAGATTGCCTGGGTACTGTAAAGTGATTAATCTATATTAAAACGCCAAGGGAACAGGCACTAACTACCAGTCTTAAATGAAATTGTGCTTTGAGCTAATAGACCTGGAACTGCAAGGGCTGTGATACAGAGAACAAGTATGATTAATTTTTGGGCCTTTTCCAGAACTATGGTGGACTAGGGTTAAACTAGAGTTTCAACTAATTTTCTGTGTTTGCTGCAGGTTTGTGTTTTAGATTCTGTAATGATATAGTATAATAAGCTATACTGTCATACTTTCATCTCCTTTCTACTGTCTAGTCTGTTTTTTCAAGAATGTGGACTTTACTGTGCCATCTATTATTTTCCACTGAAACATTCACAAAACCACACACGTTAAGCACTTACTGCAGTGATGTTTGGAAATTAATTATTACTCCCAAACAGTGATGTAAAATAATGAAGTGAGAACTGAACTAAACTTGAAACGTATATGATATAGAGGTGTTAGTTAAAATATGGTCCATAAATTGTTACAGAAGGCTAAAAGGATCAAACTGTTTCCTATTATAATTAGTCTTACATCTGTGAAAAAGCAGGTCTTTAACGACATTATTAAAAATCATCTATTAATGATATAATTAAAGTACTTCAGCAGTTGCAAGTACACAAAGTACATACAGTAGGTCATGTAAGGACACAATACAATCTGCTATTGAACATGTAAGGAATTAAAGTTTAATGTTGAAATACAATTAGCAAGTTGTAAGGCCATTTTAAGATAATCTAGCAACCGTATTCTTATTTGCTGGTCGTCACAGATTGCTGATGCAACCACCATTCTTTTCTGTCCTCTTGGATGTGTTGCTCATTGCATCCTCCGCAGCACGGTACAGTACTGTATTAACCACGTCATTTCTCACCTCTCTGAGCCTCATTCCCAAATATTTGATTGTTTATATGCTGAATTAATTTTAAAAACTAGATGAGCTTTCTTTAGCTTTATGAAGCCGCCCTTCATAAAGAACAGTGTCCCACAGATACCTCAGAATATAAGGACTTTTTTTAAACAAAGTTTCCATGCAATACTCCTGTGCATCGCACAATAACAGGAATGGGCAGCCATTAATAAGTCCCTGAGGTCTGTTCTTCCAGTAAGTCTCTTCACTGCTTACTTCATTCCCAGCTTCAGTTCAGCTCCTAATTAACCCTCCTTAATAGCTTAGATTACATTAACTTTGAGCTCCTTGCATCCTCCACTGCATTTGGGCCACTAAACAATGAACCCTGCCTTGCTTTACAAATTCCTTTCACAAGAACACAATTATAAATTCAAACAGGTCTTATCCACACGCACTCATCCAAGCAGTCAGCCCCTTTGCAAAGGAGAGTAATGAGAATTCTGAGGGACCACACAAAAAGTGAAGTGACAGACTCAGGAGCCAACAAACCATGGAAAGTGCCACAGGCCGTTTTAGGTGTTCAGTTTGCCAAACCACGGTGGCCAATGAGAAGCCACTCACTTAGACTTTAATTCATTTCAGACGAGAATCTCAATTCCCTGTAGCAAATTTCACAATGGTGCTATTTCTCTAACACAGGACTGTGCTAGAATATCGTCTCTTATGAAAGGTGAGGACAAAACTACAGCAGCATGAGTTAATAGCAGGATGATCTGGAATCCAGTGATGTACAGTATGATGCCAAGAACATATTTTTGGAATTCCCATGTACGACCTGGAGTAACACAGCAGAGTTAAAGGAAGCAAAACTGGTTTAAGCCTTTAATGTTTCAAGTGGTTTAAACTGTGATGTCACCTAGCAGACAACTAGACAGAAACCAGTATCTAGAGATTGAAAAGTTCAGAAACTCTTGCTGGTCTAAGTATTGATTGCAGTACAGTATGTCACACACCTGTTAATTTTCATTGCTGTTATTTAGTACACAGAAAATAAAGAAAAAGGAAATGTATGAATTAGACAAGTCAAACCCTTGCAGACTGGACAAAGTTAGCACACTGTCTGGGGTTTTCATAGCTGGTAATTACTAAACTGACAGGATGTTACAGTTAAACATACAGTAGTCTGTCAATGACGGGTCACAATCTGGGCTGACGGGTGGCATCCAGTTGCTAAACCCAGGTTGCTAAATAAGAAAAAGACAAAATAACAAACGTACGCTAAAAAGAAATGTAATATGATTAAAATAACACATACAGTACATGACAGTAGAACAGTAAAACGAGTAACTTCAGTGTGCAGGTACAGACTGGAGAAAATGTATAAAATGAAAATTAATGGAAATGGTTTTTATGTATATACTGTACAGGGAAGCACACCTTCCCTGGGCAGTGTTAAAAGCAAACAGCTGCAATGTGTTATGGTTATGAATATTAATTAGCTGCCATCCAATCACAATGCTAGGGGTTGGGGACACAGACTGTTCTAATGACTTTTCTACTATTTTGCACATAGAAAGTCAGTTAGCTATTTCATGCAGATGAACGAAACAGCTGGGTCTGGCCTCCAACTTTGACTTTATATGAGCAAAAAGGTAGAAAGCTAAGAGAAGTGGTGAAACTGTTCATTCTCCTGAATCACAGGGATTGGATGAGAGCTAATTAAAGATACTGAAGTGGACAAAATGGCCCAAAAAATCGGATACAGAACATTCATGACGTGCGCAAAGAGCAAAGAGCCCAGACCTCAAAGAGCGGGCTGAAGCCTTCAACTAGAAATCATTTTGGGTGAAATTATGGTTCCAAAAGGGCTGCAAATGTGGTCTCCCACATATACATCTGAATAGACTGAAGCACCAGAAATAAAGCTTGGATACAACATCAATATCAGCAGTGGGGACTGGAAAACACAACCCACCAGGGGTGATATCAGAGACTTAACCATGTACAGTATGGTACCTTTGATAAATTGTAGGTAATTCACTCCTGAGCTGGAAAATGGGCAGAATAATATTTTTTCTCTGGCTGAGGGCAAAGCAATGGTTTTTGTTTGACACTGTAAAATCAGCTATATGAGGACATGAATGCAATGGAACAGCTATGGGTTAGCTCTCTGTTTTACTGCTCCAGCAAATCTTTGTATGAGACAGTCTGGAGTCAGCGGTAAAGACCTGAGCATGAGCAGCACACAACTCCGTCCAAAAGAGGGCAAGAGCTGATATTCAGGACATTGGACGCATATTGAATAACAGGATGGGACAGCCTGGCACAAGGAACCACAGGAGGAGTGGAAACCATTATGCGGTGAAAAGGAAAAGGGTGGCTCCAGCAGTACCCTGTTTGGGGAATTACAAATGCTGTTCATCTTGCATTAATCTTCACTAATGGATTAATTACAGAGGCCTGTGACGTTTGGATAGGAGCCAAACAGGGGTGCGTCATCTCCCCAACTCTGTCTGCAGTACTTCTGAGAGTCGTGCTCCTTTGGATAACAGACGAGCTCCCTGCTGGAGTGCAGTTGACGTTACCAAATGGATGGTAGATTTAATTAATCTCCCATGATTCCAGTCAAAAACTAAAACCACACTGGCAGTCATCGAATTCCAGCACGCTGATGCAGCTGCTTGTGCCTGTCTCCCAACTGGCATTGAATCTCAGCCCCCACCCTTTGCCTTGAGGGTGGTGAGCCCACAGGACGACCCCTTGCAGCCATTTCGGACTGAGCCTGGCTGGGTTACACGTGTGGTGCAGCCACAAGGTGCTCGCCGGCGAACAGCACCCCCTGGCCTGACTCCAGGGGAGAAGCCCAGTGTCACAGGACTCTCACAGGGATTTGATTTGGATCGTTCTTCGGTCTGCCCTTGTCAGCCTGATATCACTGTGACCCTCACAGGAGTAAGCGGCTAGTAAATAAAGGAGTGATTGATGAATGATGCATGAATGATGTGCCTTGACAGAAGTGGAAATGGACACTTCCAGAAGATCCAAAGTTTGCATCAGAAAAAATACCCATACCGTAATAGGTAACAGAAAATGAAGAAGAAATCCAGCATTGCATGAAATCTGCAAGCTCAACCGAAGAAGTCTGAGAATTCCAGCATCAACACTGAAACTAAAAACAATGCTCTAATGTGCAACCTTCCTTCCTTCTTTAGTGTATAGAGATGAAACACTGATGACTTGTTTTATCACCAACACTGTTTGCACAAGATTTTATGTGTCAAGACAGATGTAGGTCAGTGCTCTCTTCCAGACAGCACCACCAGCGCTGAAGCTGTGCTCATCCAGCATCGGCTCTGGATGTCAGACTCCAGGCTCCCAGAGAAGATTCTCTTCTCCCAGCTTCGCCAAGGCTGGAAGGAGTGTCTCAGAGATGTGGTGGACGCAAACTCAAAGACAAAACGTCAACAGCCTGGGAGACTGTGGCCCCTGAACAAACCAGATGGGAGGAACATCTGGGAACATCTGGGAAGAAGCTCAGCACTTTGTCAGAACGAGGAAGTAAAGGGAAAGCACAGAAGTGAGCTCACCATGACTGGATTGCACAGTACTGCATATCTCCTGTACAACTCCTGCTCAACCTCTCAAAGACATGCTGGAGTCTGCATTGGCCTCTTTCTGGATTCTGCATCACTCAGGCTTGATGTTCATGGAAGACAATTGTCCACAACTCTGAGGGACAGTCAATGAATTACTGAATTACTTATATAATTTATAAATATCTTTTAAATTCATTACTGAGACACAAATCATTTTGAAACACTCACTGCTTATAGCTGCAAACCAATTAATAGGCAAAAATGGAGGCTGTGTATTTAATACAGTGAAAAGGTGAAAAGAGCTTACTAGTTAAACCATGAATTCAGCAATATTTCTATGACATGTACAGTATGGTGAAGACAGGGAAGACTAATGAGAGCTTTATCCAAAATAATAAATTTAAAAATTAACCAGCAAGAAATATATTATTTTTTAAACATTTTTTTATTTTTATTTAGCTTTCCTGATAGACTATAGTTTTAAAAATTGGGTGATCTTTTTAAGAAGATCTAGATTTTCTGTTAGAAACTATAAATAAAGGAGGGTCCATATCATAATCTGAATCCTGGTAAGACTCGCCCAGCTCTCCCTCTGTTCATGACTGCTTCAGGCAGTAATGAAGAGAAAAAGGAAAAGGCTGGGCTCAGGAACGAGTCAAATGTCTATACCACTATATTTTACACAGGCATTTACATGTGCGCATTATATAACAGGTTTTATTGCCTTTACGGCCTTTGGCTGAATGTACAGTATGCGCTTCCAATAAACTTAAAGGATAATTTGCTCACTGGTGGCAAAGAAATCAATGCAATTGCTCATCTGTTCTAATGGGGGTGTTATACTGACTTGGTGCAAACAGGCCTTTTCTATTATGTTGTCGTTGAACTTCATGGCCAATTGGGCAATCGAGGAAGAATACAGTACAACACAAAAATAAAAAATAACTTTAAAATCAAACCTCGTCAATTGTATGACCTGAGTTTCACTCAGAACTCTTAAACTAAGCCACAGTCACTTTCAAATATAAAATTTAGATTTTCTTAAGCATTAGAAATTGCCCTCCATCCAGCAGAAAATGATCTGAGCTAGAAGTTTAAATAAATATGGCACAATCCATCTCAAGAGAAGCAAATCTGGAATTTGAAAATGAAAGACGTGAACAAAGGAATTTGAATTTTACATGCAATATTAGTGAAGGGAACTCATTCAGACCATAGTGTACCATCAGGGTCACCAAAATAAAATCTAGAATCAGTCCAGAGAAGAGTGTCCCAATGTATTTACTGAAGGAATGTCCTATACCGACAAACAAAGGCCTGAACCTCTCTCATCTTGAATGGAGTTGACTTGAGAGGGGACCTGATACACATAATCAAATCGCTCAGTGAAGCTGAGAATCAACAGTGAAACACAAAATGTAAACTATGTGGAAAAGCATTCAAAAATGAGAACAGGGGGCATTTATTTACACAAAAATTGAGGGGTTGACTTTGCAACAAGAGAGCAAGCTGCATGGCTGAACCCCAACCTCAGACGTCCTTAAAGAAATGATTGGCTCAGTTGTCTACAGTACTAGCAACCAAACGAGCTACAGTAGATCGACTGAATGCCATTCTCTCATTCCCAACATTTCTTACACTCCGTAGTACTTCATCCACCCTGGGGAGGCGTAGGTTAGCCTCACCTCGTTAACTCATCACCACGCCTCCCCTCCTGCCTATTTAAACCTTGGTCCCCGTTCATTCAGTGCTCAGTGTTGGTTCAGACCTTGTGAGCCACAGACCTTCTACTGCAATACTCTGGAATCCCTCTCTTTTTTTTTACTTTTGGCTACCCTTTTGAACAATATTTTTTACTTGTCTCTGAATCTTTTACTAAGTGTCTCCTAGTATTTTGGCTTCTTGACCCTCTTGCTAGTCTTTGACCATGACCTTGGATTTTCCTGTTGCTTCAGTGTTTTGTTACATCCTGACCATGTCCATCCCTTGCTAATCGCTGCCCTGCAGCGCAACACGCTCCCCCTGAATTAATTCCTTCACGTTCAGGTTCCTAGTTTTGAATAAACATGTCTGTCCAGATGGCATAGATAATAATTTTACCACTGCCGTCAATGTGAGTTTGCATTTTGGTACTATATCCTCAGGGAGCTTTAGTAGATATTGTTTTTTTAGTAAGAGGATGTGCTCAGGTTCCACTGTCACTTTCCCTGTACAGGTAATTTAAATCACAGGCCCTCCCTTAAAAGTTTGCCAGAGCAGCACTTTTTGGGGAATTTCAGTAGCACTGCTCATTTTACTAGACTTGGGGCCTGAGCTGCTAACTTTTTTCTGCGTGGCACGGAACACATTTCTGAACCTTTTAATCTAAAAATCTTACACGTGTTGGAGCCCTGGTGAACTTTTGTTCCACATGGAGGTGAGAACAGAACTAATCATTTGTTTTTCCCAGTCAGAGGAAAAGGTGGACTTGAGCACATACCAATGAACCTCTATCCCTTCCTTTGCTTCTTTGAAAGCCCCAAGAATTTCATTCCACTAAAGAAAACACTGTAACAGCACGCTGAATGTGTCAGACTACACTCACATTTCAAAATCTCTCAGCCCTGCTATTTCAATCTCAGGTTGCTCCCAAGATTCGGAAACTCAACAGGTGTAGCATCCTGTTGTTTGTGTTGAAAAGGTGTTTGCTCGATTTCTGCCTTTTGATTAAATCGATCCGTTTTAGGAGGTCCTAGAACTGGCATTCTGCCCCCATAGTCCTTGAAAAAGCTGGCAGGAGATGGAATAGGTTCCCATTATGGAAGAGGGAGGAGGGATAATTTCCTTCTGCCTGATCCCTCCACAGGCTACTCAAGGACACCCTCTGCAAGCAGCAGTGAAGGGCTGTGCAGTGAGCACAAGCTGCAACTTGCTCATCAAGATAATGACAGATTGCTTTTAAACTTGCCCAGAACTGTATTGAGATGAATGGCCTGTTTGGCTTCTTACTCAGCAACACAGCACCCCCCCTCCCCCCTTCCCCCTGTTGTGGTTTATCACTGAATACTTTTTACATCCATAAGGGAAATTAGTGTTCTGTAGGAAATGAAAATTATTAACACACATCAATCACTGTGTGTGTCCGTGTGCGTGGATGGGTGGGGTGAACTAAACCATACAAGGAGCATATTTTATTATCCAAATATTTTTTTTCAAAAGAAAATGATCAGGGTCTCAGACAAACCATGGAAGAATTAGTGAAACGCTTAAATGTTGAATGTAGAGTCGGACTGCAGGAAAGGAGAAAAAAAAAACCTCTCTAATTCATTAGGCTAATGTTTTTTATAAGGCACTTGAAATGTCAGCACAGTTGTAGATTTAGTGTAAACTTAAATTCCATTACCTGCCAGGCATTAATTGCTTATGGAGCACAGGGATTCCTCCCAAGGGCCTGATATGTTTCCTTCTGTCATTTCACTAACTATTCTGTCTAGACGAACTTAAAGCCCTTAATCCACCATAGGGATCAATAAACTGCACATAATTCAGACCTAATAATTAGCTTTCACTTAAACACAAATGGTCACTTCTCTAAAGAATGGCAGCATAAAATGATAATGTAATTATTAAAAAGATGGATAAATGGAGAACTACCTTCACAGGAAAAGGGAATGTGGAGCTCAATTAGCAATATTTAAAATTATTATTGTTATTAAGGACAATTATAATCAGGAAAAATATCATTCTTTAGCTGAGTGATAGAATGGCACTATAAGCACTTGAAATACAACCTTGTGTTATTTTTAACATAAGCTTTATTAAATTTAGCCCCAGACTAAACAGTAATTGTGAATTTGCATAACATAAGCAGACTTCAATCGAGCACTACCAAGCAATGAATATTAGTATGCAGATTGCATAGGGACTTTGATATCTCAATTTGAAAAAGAAACAGATAAACTGAGCTCAAATTACACACATCAAAAAACGTGAAAGGGTCAAGAGAGGCACAAAAATCCCTATGACCTCTGTGATGAAACAGGGTTGAACATGCATTACCTGGGAATATACAGACAAAATCCAAAGATTTGACCTTTATTTCATGACATATCATGCTACCAAGCTCAGGGGATGAACAGACACGACTATAAAGGAAATGCTACTGACCTGCATTAGCATGTTGGGACTCAAGCCCACACAGTAAGATGTCACCAAAGCATGTTCCAGAAATGATGTAATAATTTCCCTTCCTGGTAAAGGGACATAGTCAGAAATAGACATCCCAGCAGTACGTGATCCTTACATCACATTCATCTAGACAACATAACGGCCAAAGGGGTTTCAGCTTCTTTGCCAGCAGTCAAATCCCGCACGAGCCCCAGAAATCCAGACACTCTTCCAGACTACCCATTATTAGCGCCCCCTTGCCCCCAGACTACCTGAGTAGATGTCATACGTGATGCTCCATCCCTACAATTCAAAACTAAGATAAAGAAAACAAATTAAAAAGGCTATGTTTTCATCAATGGGGCATCACAGTGCAGTCTGCCAAGATCACCATTTTGGTACGATTACAGTGTGCAAGGAATGTTTCCCAACCTATGATTTCTGTCAGTGCTGCTCGGATGCACAGGGATGACGTATGTAAGATTACAAGTGACAAGCAGACATACAGTACAGTAATTTCATCCATCCATTTGCTAACAACACAGGGGCACAGGGGAGCTGGTGCCTGTGCTGGCAAGGCACAAGGCGGGGTACACCTTGAAGGGGGCGCCATTCCCTCGCAGGACACATTCAGACACAGTCACACTCACAACGGGGCCAGCTTCCCAGAGGCCAGTTCACCCACCAGAATGTCTTTGGACAATGGGAAGAAACAGAGCAGCCATACAAACATAGGTTTTAAACCCTTTATTCTGTGACTGATCTTAAATTTGCAGCATAAAGGTGTTGGAGCCAACAGAACTGAACTAGCATTCCTGTTACTACCATTAGTTCTGTTCTTTGCCCGAATCCAGACTTTTAGTAGGGCTATTCACTATTGACCACTGTTTGTTGGCCAGATATATAAATGCTGCTCTGCATTGTCTCTTTTACAATGGTCCTTCAATAAGGACAATGACACATGAGAGGCCATTTTACCTTTCAAACTCAGTTGATAGTAAGCAGCTAATCAATCTGTAGATCTCACATAGCCATTTCAGGAAAAACGTCAGGCTACTGGGTTCAATAACATGGCTGGACAATTGTTGCATACTCACAACATCCTTAAAAATGAGAGGCCAAACAGGCCCTGAGCTAAGAAGGCAATGAGGACTTGATTCAAGCCCATGTAGAGCACAACGGAGGAGCAGTCTACCAATTTAATCACTGAAGTACATCATCTTAAATGAAGACTGTTTCAGGCTTCAAGTGTATGGTGACATCCTTCTGATTACTGTACCTTGTTACCATCTGCACTAGGTGCTGAATATTTTGTTATATTGGAGAAAAAGACGCATCCTCGCTAAACTATTTTGGGACAAAGGATTCCTTCGAAAAGGCTCTGTCTCCCTGGTGTCCCGAAATTGGATGAAATTGTTAGAAAATGGAGGTATGGAATCTTTGCAATAAAACTGTCCCCAGTTCATTCCATCTCAGCTCCTTTCAACAAATCTGTGATGCTTTTGGAAGAAGTGTTGTTTCTCATCAGGAAGCTGCCAGAGGAACTACACAAGAGTCGGAGAGAATCTGGAAAGAATTACACTGTGACTGCTGGAGTAGAAATCAGCACTGCTGTCTTAACAAGAACAAGGTTCATAAAGCACCTCTTATCCCACAGGATTTTACATGTACTGTTGGCTTGTCCTAGGTGACACAAAACAACTGTTATGTATCAAGAGAAGTGAGACATTGCCTTATCAATTAAATTAAGGTAAACTTTAGAGAGCAGACTGTGCATTGTTATCAATTTCATAATGACCCAGTACTTAGGATCTTTAGTTTAACAGCTCATCCACGCTCTGATCGGGCCCAAATTTACCTTAATTTTTAAATGCTGTTGCCCATTTAGTCATTTTCTCACAATTAATATTTTAGAGAAAAATTGTATGTTGTTTCCTTATTCCAATGGCGAGTCTTTGTGAGGATTATGATGTACAAGAGTTAGATTTAAAGAAATTCCTAACAATATCAATGTCTTATTGTTCTATTATCTTTATAACAAACTGTCAAATCACTGACTGCTTAGACAGACAAACCAGTTAAGATCACTGCTAAGTCTATAGAAGGAGTTCCAAAAGCATTCAAATTAAACACCCAATACATCAGCAAGAAGATTTTGGAATGCCATTGATTTTAATTGAATAGGCCTGGAAATATTGACTTCTGTTTTCTTGTTCTTCTGTCTTGTGCTGCAAGAGAAATTAGATTATGTCACTGGCAGGAACCCACAAATTTCCTTCTTTCTCAAATTAAAAGCACATCCTGAAAATGATAGCCAGAGAGCTGACATTTCAAGTCCAGTGCTGCTTTAGTAAATGAAATTTTCAAGTTGTGGACAATACCTGCATGTCAAAAGGCGGGGTTACTCAGATGTTGTATTTGAAAACAAACAGATGGGAGAAAGCAAGAGAAAGTAACACCACATTTCCTATCTAGAATAACAAGTATAAATATTGAATCACAATGGAAAAGTACCCACGTTTTCTAAAGAGTCACACTCTACAAACAATTGCCTCTGCTTGTCGGCAGAATATGTTCTCCTTAGCATGAAATGTTATAATACAATTGCACAAAATATGGATTAAATTTTGTTTTTCACGTTTCTCGTTAATAATCATAACACAGGATAATATCCTCTCCTGGAAACAGTGTTATGGATTGAACCTATGGGACATACAGTATCATCTAGGTTATAGCTATGTACACTGTGCTCACTTCAATATGTCTTTACACATTAGTGTGTGCTTGTGTGTGTTTGTGATAAAGAAGAAGTGACGCTTAGAAAAACAATCATGTAGAGAATTACTTTAAAGACAAATTAGCTCTTTGTTTTAACTTGGAGCAAAGCGTTTCTTCAAAAGTTTTAATACTACCTGCCAAAGACTGATAAACTATTTGCATGTAGCTGAGTCAAACAATTTTGAATATTACTGCACAGTTAGTAATACAGTTTTAGCACAATATTTCCAATTTGCTTCAGAGCTATGGCCTGTAATGAAATCAGCCTGACCTAGGGCTCCCCAAGCAAATTACTGCTGCCTAATTATGTGCATCCTTGAACCCAAATAAAATAAAAATACTTAAGGATATATCAATATGCTCATTAATCATCTGTAGGCTATAAGACGTCCAACACAGATAAATCAAGAATTTACGGAAGGCTTGCTCCCTATGTTTATCTGCTTATGACATTTGCTGTATGGCCCTCACAGCAGGGTAATTATGAGATTTATTCATCAAACAAAATCATGCCTTGTGGGAATGCACCATAAGTAAGGTTTCAGGACTAACAACGACATTTTCATTACAAACTCGAAGCAGTCACTTTATCAAAGGCTGGTTACTATTAGAATTAGTTTAGCTGTGCTTCTATGAGGAATGCTGAAACCCCTGACCCACCCATGCTATACAATGAGTTTCCAGGATGTTGAATTTCCCTAATGCATTAAATGTCTCAGTGTGCTTAGAATGTCACACTTCCCAGAGAGAACTGGCATTTGAAGTCGATTTTCTAACTATAGAGAATACTATAAGCTATAAGCCAGAATGCTGCAAGCACTTTGCGTTTGATATCTGCAGATGAAAGCACATGAATTTAACTCTGGGCCTGTCTTTAACACACAATGAACAGAGCGGGACGCATCTGAAGATGCACAAACTGTTAGACACTCATGGCACAATTTTCATACCTACCATACCTGTTAAAAAGTCTGAGCCTCAGCTAACAAAGACTTAGGTTTCAAAAGAAGCTGGTATGTAGAGGCTTTTATCTATCTTCTGTCTTTAGTTCACAAGGGATACCTTCAACAAATAAGAAGATCAATAAGGAACCGTTTATTGAAGAGGCAGGTATGCGAAGCCTTAGCTGAACCTGCCTGGCCGAGGACTAACCACCTGTTGTTGTCCGAGGAAGTTAGGGCCCCCAAAAGAACCAAGAGGGACCCCAAACCAGTAACACAGAACGAGGGAAGACTGTTACTGCATATTTTGGAAAAGAGAGTGAATCAAGAATGCGGGCGAGGAACGTGGTGAACAGGATGGGGCATCTCAGAAGGTCCGTAACTTGTGACGGTGTGCAATGTCATTATTCATAATCTGAACGAGGAGTGCTGAACCCTCAGAAAGCAAAGATAACGATATGGTACAGTTCACAAACGCTGCAGAGGGGAATCTGAAGGTGCTGGTGCGAGGGAATCTGTGAGGCTGGGGACCGCGAGAGTTCTTCTTTCTCGGATGCGCAAAACCTATAGTCAGATTGTGAAACAAACGCCATTTGTTCTGAGCTTTGGGGCTCAAAGCATTAGCAAAGGTCAAGCTTCATCACCAAGGATCTTTGCGGTTCTTTACCGCTGTGATCAATTATACTGTGTGGTGTGCTCAATGGTGGCACAATACAGAGATCGATCATTTACAGTAGGTGGAGCTCACTGACATGAAGAAGAAGCTGGGAGCAGAGGGCATGAGGAAGGATTGAGTGTGTCACCCATAAGAGCTGCATATGTGGAGGAAGTGATGAGGAGATACTGAACCCAATGGAATCAGAGTTGACAGGGCATGTTCCCCCCTGCCCTGTGACGATCAGGAAGTATCCCCCGGCCTCCTGTGACCTGGAAAAGGAATGAGGGTGGAGGAGGGAGAAGGAGTGAGGAGCAACAAGCAAGAAAGGTTGAGAGCAACGAGGCAGAGAACTCCAAGGGGCTGAAGCCAGAAAGACAAATGCAAGCAGTGAGAGAGGCTCACTGCGGAATTTATAGTTTTAGTTCAGGAAGTGACATCTCGAAGAATTATGAGCTAAAGTAGTAGACGGGAGAGAGACCTTGGTTGTCATCATCCCTCCCAACTTTTATTAAAAACCCCGTTAAGTGACTGGATATAAATATTGGGTAGACTATATATATTATAAATAGAAAAATCAGATTGCAAAACAGAAAAAAAAATACAATTTTTTTACACATATACAGTACACACCGCCATATACAGAGATAGAGAAAGATAAAATTAAATGTATGGTCTTTTATTGGAAATACTGCACATTTTTCACTAATTCACCTGCTGGGAGTCCTTTTTTCTCTGTGGAGTCTAATAAAGAGCAGTAGGCCTGGTCAGCCCTGCTGTAAACTGAGCAATTTATGAAAGAATGATGCTACATGGCTCAGACAGTCAGCTTAAATTTAGGTGGCATGATTTGACATATCCAAACTTGAGCTGTGAAATTCTACCACGTGTTTGTGTTTCTTGATTTAACTGCCGAAGGGTTAGTGCCAGGAGCCCTTTGGATCAATCCCCATGGGAATCACTGTATAGAGAGGATTCAGCCATATGGATATTCCTCGTGTTCATAAATACCTGAATCCTGGAGTAGGAAGATGGGGACAACCACTGAATTGAATAGATCATGGTATTTGTGTATTATCTGTAAATATTTTAATTATTATTTTATATGTGATCCAATCCGTTATCCACATCTTATGCACGCAGTTTAAATATATTCCACTTTTAGTACAGCTGCTTATCCACAGCAATGCATAAGCTTCTCAGTTTCATGCAGCAGGATGAAGTATGCAAAATGTCGACTTTTAAACTTGTATTTAATTGTCTCATGTCATGGGTCTAGGTAGGGCATTGTTGCTTGAAAAATAAATTGGGTAATTCAATTAAACTGCTACAGAAGATACATCATAACTGATGGAGAAAGGCACTAACCCAGGCTTGAACCTGATGTCCCCCCCATCACTTTCCTTCTTGACAAATGGATTCTTGAAAATAATTGAAACACATGGCTGCCAGCGCAGGTCAATAACATTTTTTTTTTACCACTCACCCTCTTAACAGGCTCCATTTTTATCTTTCCTTTTTGCCATTTTCAAGCAAAGCCGGCATTCCTGCTGGTAAACCATGCAGGTTTTGTTATCGAGAAACAACATGTTTCGGAGGGTTAAGGGTAGCTGAATTAAAGCAAATATTCCCTGTCTACCAGTTTCAGCAAAACTGCATCAGACACTTTTCATGCACGTAAAGCATCATGTCAGCAAAATGAAAACATGAGACTGAGAAGGCCTGTTCTTGATTCATGATTTATCTCTTTTATAAATATGACATAAGACACCATAATCAAACCTGTTACAATGTTCTATGAAAAGCTAAGTATTGCTTTCACAACTTGCTAGTGTTCCCATGTACTGTATTGTGCATGCTGTGCAGCATGTATTTGTATGTAACTCTTGATTAAGCTGAACTTCAGTTATGACTTTGACATCGCAAAGCTGTCGAGCCTCACACTGGTTTGCCCAGCCAGTGGAGAAATGAAGATCATGTAATAGTGAAATGATATGGCATTGCTCGGTTTGCTGAGATACGTACATAAAAGTAATTAAAGCTATGATCTTTTTTTTCTGTACAATGACTCATATCTACACAGAACAATGTGCAGGGCCACGGCGAACTGCATGGACCAGGAAGAACAGGCTGTGGCCGCTATTCCATAAATATTGTGAATATTATTCGCAGCTCAATCCCAATCCTTTCCACCGGCGGAATGCCTTCAGTTAAGGCTATGCTGATGGTCATGGTGTGTGTGACTGAGCTGCACATTCCAGTGTTTTAATCATTGTCGAGTGGGACTAAGATTTGTTAGTAAGTTGTTCGGGTAAGGTGAGGGAAATCTGATGCAGAGACCTCAGGTCAACACCCTATGACATTGCGAGAGTTTATTCCTCTGACTTGACGTCCCTGATAATTTGGCCAGTGAACGTAGATTGGCAAAGTCATGGTGGCTGGGCAGTGGCGTAGGCAAGCCCAGCGGAGAATCGCCAGCATCCTCCAGAAAATGTTCAGACAGAAGCAGTCAGAAAGAAAAACGAAAAGACTGGGATGTGTAGTTGTAGCAAAGCTGTGGTTGGAAGCACGGCTGAGTCGTCAAGCGGCGAAGTCGTTTGATTCAGGAGGGCTGCACCTGGTGACTCTTGCTCCCTACCAAAAGCGGTTCCCGAGGCAGGGAAGGTTGCTTTCCCACAGAGCCTCTCCACAAACCCTCAAGGTTTCTGAAGCAGTGAGCCTAGCGGAAAAAGATCACGACAGCAGCCTCTGGTCGCTTGCCGGGTTGGGACGCCGGTAAGAAAGAAGGCGGTTCATGAGCACACCTGGCCAACCGGAGTCGACCGAGAGCGGTTATGGGCACTGCTATCTGGGAGTGGACGGTTACGGGTTATGGGAAGAGAAGGTTACGGTCCGTGTGGAAACCCCCTGGCCGTGCCACCCAAAAAGGAGACCCCTCCGCGGTAGTTAAAAAGCACACAGTTTTAAATCTAGGGATGCCATGTTAAAATTGTACAATGCACTAGTCAGGCCAGGGTTGCAGGGTGGTGCAGGTAGGTTAAATTTGCTGCCTCACTGCTCTAGGGTCAAGGTGCAATTCCGGGCCTGGAATGCTTTGTGCGTGGAGCTTGTACTGTATGTTCTCCTCATTTTTCCATGCTCCAGTTTCCTTCCACAGTCCAAAGGCATACTGGTAGATCAATTGGTTTCTGTAAAATTGGCCCTGGTGTGAGTGTGTTTGTGTTTGACTGTTTTTGGTCCTGTGACGGACTGGTGGTCCCCCCAATCTGTATTCTGCCTTGCTGGGATAGGCTCAAGGTCCCCTGTGAGCCCGTTGATTCGGTGTTTTAGGAAATGGACGGATTGGCAGACTGCTAAAGCCTTGATTCGAATACTGTGTACAGTTTTGGTCACTGCTTCAAAGAAAAGTTATTGGTTCTGGACCAAAGCAACAGTGAAACACGAAACAGAAGACACGAGAGGAAACTGTGCATTTCAAAATGAGAAAATGAGGCACTTTTGCACACAGTGTTGTGGCAGCATTGTACTATAATAGATTATTAAATTATTTCACCCCACATAATTAACTCTTTCAGTGTTTGTAGTATAATCATCATCACAGTGACCATGATGAAATTTGATATTCAGAAATGAACAAACTTAAATTCCTTTCAAGTATTCAGACCTTGAATATGAAGCCGTGTACTTTCTGAAGGGTGGTTGATATTTGCACTTTATGAGTTTTTATGCAAGAAGAACCTTTTTTTATTTGAACGTTTTTATCCCAAATGCTTCCAAAACAGGTGTTTGTATCATCACCTGCACTTTGAATTTCTGAATGGTGGTTGTCACCATGGTGACCACTGGTAACGAGGAATCAGGGTTCTATTCCAGAGAGGGAGCCAGAGAAATGGCTACTGCATCCAAGGAAGGCAGCTGGAGAACAAATTACTCACTTCTGGCTCAACGAGGAAGTGTCAAAAAATTACAACACGGTCCATGTACTGTAACTGAAATAAGTAAACTGGTCAATTGGCATTTCAAGATAGATTATTATTTAGCATGTACTGTATCTTGAAGCACATTGAAGGTACCTCAGATCTGCAGTTCTCTGCATTAAGCGCAATTTGTTTCCATACAGTATATCCGAAATACATTTCGAGATATCTTCAGCGGTTTAAGAGATGCCTTGCAATGATGAGCTGCATTTTAAATCGATTTATCACAAATGTTCATGACATCATCTGAAGTTATCTTCATATCAACTTGTCAGTTTTATTTTAAGGTGTCTTGATAGTCATCCCCCATTTGATGATATTGCACTTTATTTACCTGGTGTTATTTAGTCTACTGTCATGTTTCTGGTTTGATCACCAAGTATTCAGTTTCTTTTTATAAGTTACATACAGTACAATAGTAATGACTTTTTTGCCAATTCATTGCATATCACAGTCTACTATATGTGAAACACAGATCACCTAGTGTTTGCTAAATTGTAGTCATATTCAAGCAACAGCTGTTTGATCCTGGGGAAACACTCATTTCATATTACTGAAATATAAATGATCATTGCCAATTAAATGCCCATTAATTGTGCAAGTATGGAATGCTGCCAGATGTTTACATTAGGAAGAAAAATAGCTGTATTTGTTTATTTTTCCCTAATAGCCACTAGCACATTATCTTCCTTGGAAAAGAGAAGAAAGTGATTTTATTCATACTACATTTATTTGACAGAAATAAAAGAAAGACTGATTCAATAGCAATGGCACCTTAACTTACATTCTGCACAAAGGATATCTATTTATCAGATTATAATTTGTTGGCAGAACTTGCAAGAATTAATTTTACTTAATGAGCAGTACAGCCTTAAAGTAACATACTGTACAGGGGTTAGTGAGGCACCACTTGCTCAGATGTTGAACACACGTATTAGATAATTTCCTTATCTGTATTTCCTGTTATTAGAGTAAGGCATTTCTGTCGGGGTCTTATCAATCAGCATGTACATTAAGATGTGACCTTAGCTCTTTCAGCCCTCCAAAATATCAGTTTCTATGGAGGATCAAAATAGTGCATTATGAGATTGAATGTTTGGCATATAAGATAAGATGGGACTTATACTGAATGCAAGGCACAGCTCCACATTCTCAAACATAAGAGCCTGTCCATTTATTATCTCAGAGCCAAGCGTGCACACCTTAGGACACCACAGTCATCACAACGAGGCAAAGTGCTTTCTGTGCACTTTATGAAAGTGTGAAATTCTAAGATCCCCCACATGCTTGGGAAACTCTGATCAGCTGTCAATGTTGTCCATTTCCTGCCTCCCCTGTGGCATAATAATCTAAAATAAATGTTGCTCTTTGTGCAATACTTTGGGCAAAAAATTTAAAAAATATGTGGAGATACGCTTGTGGTAAACCCACAAGTTTGTTTTATTTCATTCTGTTATCATGAGCAATAAAGAGAGAGTGATTTAAAGACGCTTTATCCTAAATCTTAACATTTCATTTTCTAGGCTGAAGGAAATTCTAAAACAAGTGGGATCTGTCTTACAACAGCTGTGAAGAAAACACAACTTGGAATTCACACTGGTTTTGTAGTTTACAAATGGTTAGTAGGTTGAGCTCTGATTCAAATTCAAATTCGGTGTCAAGATGTGTACTTCATTTCTTGCTTCAGTTTGGCATACTGCTTAAGCAGCCAAAAAATTACCAGACACTCAGGTTTGTTAAAAACATTCCACTCTTCCTCTCTGCAGTTTCCTCAGAGTTAACGGTGCTGTTTAACACAGTGGAGAATTTAGAGTTAGGAACAGCTAGTTATCAAGGCAACACAACTAGATGAAGAATCTAGTTTCTATCAATTTAGACACATTTATTCTGATGTGTTAAATTACACACTTTACTACAAAGAACTGAATGTACTAGCGGTATGCAGTTCAGTATTGAGTTATTAAATTTTACAAAAAGTAATGCAAAACTCTGTGCGGATGTCACAGAAGTCCATCTATCTATTGTATAAAGAGGGTACTAACCGTTTTTAAAATCCAATGTCTTTACTCCGAAATATTTCTCACTTACCCTTAAAAGACAGTCAAGAGTCTGTCTCAGAAGTTAAAAGAAGTTCTTATTTCATGCACATGGGAGTGAAAGACAAAGATGCTCTGTGTAATTTTCTCAAAGTAATTAAAGCACAACAATCCTTAAATAGTTTCTGTTATCTATCACACTTCACTGTGCTTATCAGATTGGTAGTGTTCCAAAACCACGCACATCTTCCTACTGTACATCCCTCTTTACTAAAGATAACTTCTTTTAACACAAATGGTTACTTAGGTTCATAGCACGCATCCCTATATAACCGTATAGAATTAAACTGTTGTGTCCAGCATTCTTCCAGTCCAGGTCAAACCAGTTCTGAATGTCCACCTTATAAAATATTGCAGCTTCACCAGAAAAAGGGTGTACAAAATTCATGGAGACCCTCTCAACAAACATAAACATGATTTTGAATTATTGTATATTGCACTTTAATTTGTTTGCTATGCATAAAGGTATTCCTACCTACATTCTAAAATAATGTAAATGTTTGGAACATTTTCCATTGTACAATAGGCAGCAGAAAATGATTTATGTGTCTGCGATAAAACTTAAGCTGCAGTTTATAGGGAGCAAAAATATTTAAGATCCACAAAGAAATTCTTTTGCTGCTTTATCCTTGCCGAGGTGTTCTTCCAACAGGTTTTTACACCCATCCATCCATTTTCCAACCGCTCTTCCGATTCAGGGCTGTGGCACAGCTGGAGCCTATCCCTATAAGCAGTGGGTGCAAGGCTGGGTGCACCCTGGATGGGACGCCAGTCCGTCGCCAGTCCTTCCAGTCTGTTTTTGGATTATCGGAGGAGGAAACCTGATCACCTGGAGGAAACCCACGCAAACACGGGGAAGAAATACAGGTTGCACGCAGTTAGCGCCCCAGGTCCAGAATTGAACCCCAGACCCCAGCTCTGCAGGGCAGCACTGTCAACCAGTGCACCACTGTGCTGCCCCCAGCAGGTTTGCTAATGGTGCAATCAAACATCTCAGAACTTAGTGGCATTGTCTTTCCCAATCATGTGAATATAAGAACAGTTACAAATGAGAAGAAGCCATCTAGCCCATGTGGTGATTAGCACCTAAGTGACCCGAAGATCTCATTCAGCCATTTATTGAAAGAATCTAGGATATCAGCTTCAACAACAAGGCTGTGTAGCCTGTTCCTCACTCCCACAACCCTTTGAGTAAAGAAGTGCCTCCTGTTTTCAATTTCAAACGCACTTGCCTGTTATTTCAGCTTGTGTCCCCTGGATCGTGTTTCTCGGTGCATTCTGAAAAAGGCCGCTGACTTGACTTGATCAATCGATCGCCAATCAAGATTTTATAACTGTTCCCCTTCACTTAGCTTCAACTGGCATAAGAAACGCATTATCTCTTTCAACAATTCATTCGAATAATAAATACTGACTTTACCTGATAGTTATTCAGAATTACTCCAACCATAAAATCTACTCAAACTGTAGTCCTTACCATGAACACCCCTAATTTTTAACAGACTGCTTTTGATTCAGATTTATTTCAATCGAGGACACACAATTGTAATTTATGATCTCATTTTCTAGATTCGCCAAGAATGTGCAGACTGCCCCCACTGAAATACAAACATAAGGCTGAAAGAAATCCTTGGATCAGTTAGCAACTACCAAATGAGCTGACTGGTCTCCTCTTGACTGTAACCGTTCTTATTCAAAATACTGTACATTTCAAATAGGATCAGCACCCAAATAATTCGATCAGAACCCTTCTTGAAGTTATAGATGTTAATATTTTAAAACTATGATACATCACCTTCAAAAGGATATGAATATAAAGTAAAAATGCCAATAATATAAATATCATAATGAAAGAGGTATTTAGTCATTATGATGTTGTCCGTTGTCTTATAGTCTTCTGCTATGATAGTTATAATACACTTTGCAATAATTTCTTTAATTACATTTTTGCATGATAATAATATTTTCAATCAATACGGTTGAAAAATGTTATGCATCTTCAAGCTAAATAATGTGAAAAACTCCTTGGAGAAACTTTGTTGTGAGCCCAATTAACAGGCTTGAGGTGGGCGGTGGGTTCAGACTGGCAAGGGTCATCTGATGCAGTACCCTCCTTCGGCAAACACTTGGCAAAGACAGTGCAGCCGTTTTAGTTAATGCAATTAACCTTGTGTGATACAGCTCTAGTGGCCACGAGGCAAGAGAACACATGCAGAGGAAAGAGGACTTAACATTTAATGATGGGAGCTTGCAAGAGTTGCCTCAATCTTTCATCCTCTGGGGACAGAGTTTGAGTGCAGGCTTTGAAAAAAAGATGAAGAGCTGGTGTCACAGTGCCTTTTAATGGTCAGACGTGTGGTTAGTTCCACAGTCTCAGGCCAGTCCCTGGTGGATGAGTGTACACTGTATATAACCAGCCATAATTCACCTCATTTGGCAGTTTGGGGTCTCTGAGGTCTAGGATAAAAAGTGTGGAGAGCCATGATGGCAGCTGAAAGAGCTGAGGGCTCATCTTATAAGATCTCAACAGGAAAGCATTTCTGGAGCAGGCTAGGAAACAGCTACCATCCATTAGCCACTAAGCATGAAAAAAAAGAACAATAAAAACTGGCCAGGTACAGTATAATGCAATAGAAAATGATTCAACAAAGTCACGTTTTTACAGTTCTGCATTAAAACGTGCCTTACCCTGTATGTGGATATTTAGAGTTGTAACTGCAGATTAGATTTAGAAACAAAATTGCCTTTTTATTTGCTAAATATATTTTAACTTGATGTGAGCAAATGCACTGTTTTATTCATCTATTATCAGAAATGAGCTATTCGAAAAGTATCCACGAGATGTGTTAATATCTCTTCTACCCAGGTGTATAAATTAGTGATAAGTAAACAGGGAACATGTGAAAATATTTGAAATAAGATAATTAAATATTCAACCCAAGTAACAAAGCTAGAAATCTTATAAGACCTTGTGATCCAAGATTTCAGTGAAAACCCAATATTTATTTGGTAAGATGTCTAAGTTACTGTTCATGTTGATTTTCTTTGTCCTTACTGCTCTTGGGATCTTCAATCCTCTCTCGCACTTTCTACTTCAGTGGATGACCATACTATTCATCTGGCCTTCAAGAAGCCGTTTTGTGCTGGAATACTTTGTCAAGTGCAAACTAACCAGGATCACACCACTGCTCTTCCTGGGAAGCACACAGGCGCCTCTCTCTCCGATCGACAAGTCCTTCAAGGAAAAAAATAAAGAGGTTTGCTTCTATTTCAGTTCTCTTTTAGGAACTTGGAGTTGACTAGTAAGCAACTGCGTTGTTTTTATAAGGGGTGATCCTACACATTCTGTCAGGGGGCCAGGAAGGGGGGTGGGTTCAAAGCCCAGGTGAACCCAAGGTGTTACCCTTGAGTGAGGTGCTTTGCTTCAGTAAAACCCAGCTGTAGAATGGCAGCCCCATGAATAACAAATTAGCCATCGTTGTTTGTTTCTTTAATAGTTAAATGCTCTCAGACTGAAGACCAGTTCCAATTAGGAATTGGAATGACGGCATTTCCTGCTAAACTCGGCTGATGCTGGGAGGGGAAAGCAGCAGGAGATTTAGACAACTTAAAGAAGCTGAAAAGCATGTAGCACCATAAGGCTACCTGAGCCGCAGGCACACACTTTTGTTGGCACCCATAACATCACTGTGACAAATCCTAGAAAAGGGGAGGCAAGGTGGCGCAGTGGTTAGTGCTGGGGCCCTGGGTCAACTCTGGACCTGGGGTGTTGTCCGCATGGAGTTTGTATGTTCTCCTCTTGTTCACTTGGCTTGAAATTGGACCCTGATATGAGCATCTGTGTCTGAGCCTATGTGTCTGTTCTGCGATGTACTGGTGTCGAGTCCAGAGTATACCCCATCTTGCACCAGTTGCCTGTCAGGATAAGCTCTGGCTACCTGCGACCCTGTCTCGGATAAATCAGTTAGAAAATGAATAGATACAAATCACAGAAAACCGTTTTCAAATCCATCAAAATAAACGATCTGTCAATCTGCAATACACCTGCATGCCATTACTGCGTTCTGTTTTCTTAAACATTACTTGCATTACTTCGTTTATCTAAAATATACAATATCTTATTTTAACTGATAGCTTTATGTTAACCTCTTCAGCTGTTGACGACAAAAAAGGCAGCTTAATTAACCATTATTAAATACATATTATTACACTTTCACACACCTACACAGATCATGCCAGCTCATTCACATCACTAGTCTGCGACTGGAAAGCAATGAGCACAACATGAAATTAAGCAGAAACATTGTAATCAAAGTTACAGATAATTACTTTCAATACAATTAAGGGTATTGCATACACATTCTTCATTATTCCAGAAGAAACAAATTACCATAATCCACATTAACAGAATGCTGTAACGCAATACAAAGGCTACAGCTTCTGATTAAATCTGTGGATCACTCTCATCATGATGATGCTTATTTGAAACCCCATATCACCTTCCTCCACTGCGTCTCCTTCTCCTTCAAAAATTGCTAATTATCCCACATCTATTGCATCCAATTTAACAGTGTTAATTACCAATATGCAGTTTAAATTTATATATAATGTGCATAAAAAGAGCCAGTAGTTTCTTAACTGTCTATATCCACAAAATCTATGCTGTATGTTATTATATTACATGTTCTAAGACGAGGCTTCCTTTGAAATTTAATTGCAATACTCTGAGTTAATTTCATCCCAATGGGATGAGATCCAGGCCTAGCCCAAGCTTGTTCAGATAGTTTTCCACAGTGTGGTGGCGGCCACCTCATTAACCATTCTTCCCCTGTTTGTGTTGTGCGTTTGCTAGTAACACTATTAAATGACACTGCAGCATAGAAATTTAGAAATGTTTTTTTATAGGTTATTGTTTCACGCTGGTGTGATATAACTGAGCACAAGGCTACAAAGAAACAATCAAATGCTAATTAGCGTGGCACAGACACAGACTCGATAGAATTTCAGGCAAGAAAAATGTCAGAATCGGTCTCTGTGAAGTTCACGTGATCTGCGATGTGTCATTTCCATAGAAGATTTTTTTTTCAAATGCATTTCTGATTTTTTGTAAATGGAAATATCCTTAAAATATCAAAGATCTAGTGATGATTTTGAAACATTTATGTGAATTAACACAGGCCTGATTTTTTTTATGTTTTTTTTTGTTCCAGTGCAGAAGTGATTGGATAATTTTCCAATGCAGGTTCTCAATAATAACACGGTAAAAGATCTTACTGTGCCTGTGCTCCATACATTGTAGATTTTCACTCTCTATGCTTTTCTCAATTCATCAATTTCCCTACGGGATCAATAAAGTCTTATCTATCTATCTATTCCTTTCCAATAAAGCAAACTTTTCAAGGTCTATTTTGAATAATTTGAAAGCTGTACTGGAAAATGAGGACATAATGTTAAAGACAGTGGACAGAAAGACACAACACAGTGAACACATGACCCAGGTTTTTACTATATTCATATACTGTATATCAACTCTACAGGTCAGTATTACACATAATATACGGGGTACAGTAGATCTTATAAAGTTATACCTTACGATTCTCAGCCTGTACCAAGACAGTACGAACACCTATTTTCCAATTTCAAAAAGGGTTGAGCAATGGCGGATGAAATATAGGGTACAGGTTTCCATTTTGTCATCTTTTCCAGGGATGGTGTTCAGATCTCTCCACAATCTTACCGCATAAGGCCATGAGAACGTAAGAGAGATGGGAAAGGAGAGGAGGCTATACGGTCTGTCTGGCTTGTTTAGCTGCATAGTAATCATGATGGAACTGGTTTTCATCATGTCACAATGGACAACTCCAACCTGCTCATTTCCAAGCGTCAGACAAACTACTGTGCTGCCAGCTCAGCTACCCGCTCTCGAGCAAGAGATGACCTTACAAGCTCTTCAGCTGCAAGTAGGGAGACATTTTCTTCGACTCTAATTAAGAGTAGACCCTGACTTCACATCTTGCTGTCAGTCGGGGGACACCGAAACTTGATGGACCAGCAGATGAGACAGATACTCTTCTGTGAGGAACATTGTTTTAACCTTGGTGTTGCCAATTCACCAGATGCCTCACTGGAGATAATAATAACCTTTATTTCATATAGCACCTTTCATGATCATACCCATTATTTGACCTGTGAAACATTAATTGGTCATTGAAACCAACTAGTGCAAACCGAGAACAAACAAGCACAAGACAAGAAAAATATATTATTTGAAAAGTCTGTTTTCTTCTTCTGGGATTAATTGGCATGAAGACCCTGAATAAATCTGCTCAATTTGGGGGAAAAAAAATTACAAAGAAAGAAAGCGCAAGATCTTTTATATTCCATTGGAATAGTCAAACATAACAGGTGGATTTTAATATTTAATTAATGATTTTTGTTTACAAATAGTAAAAATAGAACATGGTTTGCTGAAAGCTTAATCAGTGGACATCTGCAGGATTCCAGACATCACACAATTGCTTTTTGTCCCATATCAGAAGACAAAGATTAATACCTAAAGTTGGTCCTGTATACATTTGCTCTTGAAAAAAATATAACCCATAACTACACAAATATACTGCAATTTCAGATATCTGAGTTAAGATTTGAAAGGATTTTTGACATCTTAAGTAATGGGAAAATACTGAAAAGGCATAACTGACGATTGGAAGCATTTATTTGCAAAGAACAAGTTACAGGGGATCTGGAACAAACTGTTCAGCCACAAAAATGGCTTCTTTCAAGAAATAGCTAGACACTCTGATCAATTAATCAAATGAACTAATTGAGCCAAATGGTCTCCTCTTGTTTGCATACTGTACCTTGTTATCATTGTTCCCAAAAGGAAAAACAGCAGAGGGCATTAAATCTTAAATGCTGTGATCCTGTCTGAACACCCAATCTACTAGAGTATTGTACCATGGATCTACTGTATATCATAAACCCTTCAAAAAGGAGTAGTAAACAACCTATTTTAGTATTTTACTATCACAGAGAACTGTGCTTTCTACCTACTTATAAAAAAAACAATGTATTGTAATTCATGTTTGGAAACTTACCCACTGATATCCTTTAAAGTTTAGTCAGAGAAAGTGATTTAAAAAAAATGTATTTAAATGTCTCTGAATTTTACTGCTCGCAGTCATGTTGCATAGAGATTGAGAGATTGAATGTTGATTAGTTTGACTAGGTCAAATCACAGAGAACCTTGATTATAGCAAACCAATTATGCACCACATTCTGCCTCCAATCTCCATGGTTTCAAAACATCTCAACATCTGTCTTCTTCTGAAAAACAAATACACTGAAGTTTTTGTTAACCTACGGTACGTAATGTACAGGATTTTCACATCTTCAATTAACCACATGAGCACAATGCAGTGAGTGGCCTTCTCTCCTTTGCGACGTTTCTTGTGCTCTTATGAATTTTCACCTCTCACCTTTTCATTTTTTCTCTAGCACATAACCATGCCAATGTCCAAGCACCAAGGCCAGAGATGTAAACCAAAACGTAAAACGACTTCATGGGTGCAGACCGCTCAGTGCGTAGCAGTAGACTGTTATGAATGGCAGTCTGGTTGAACCGGAAGACAGTCCTGTGGAGAAAGTCAGGGCAATAACAGCTGCAGCTTCCCCCGGCAGTGACTGAGGCCTGGCAGTGTTTTCACTGGTGTCACCAGCCCGTGGACTGCATAAACAAGAGATTTTACGAACCTGCTATTCTGCACGAGAGCCACCACCAAGCCAGTCATGAGGGCCACTGCTTGTAACTAATTCCCCATTGTCAACAGATTTGAACATCTTTAACATCACGCAGTGGGTCTGTGAGAAACTGGTCAATTTTAAAGAAAATGTAAGGCATTTGGGCAGCCACAAATAAAACACAGGCAGAGCCATGTCTGGTAATTTCTGGTGATCAGCTCATTTACTCAGGGAGAACATCTGGCCTGAGACACCCCAGTCCCTCCTTTTTTCCCCTTCAGTATTAATTTGAAGGTGCCCCTTGTATCCCCTCAAACTTTGCCTGGGAACAGGGCAAGAGTAACAGTGTGTTGTGTGTGCCGTTCAACCGCAATGTTAAATCGATACACAGTTTTAAATGGCAGGAAAAAACATCATTGTAAAACAGTTATTGATGTGTTAAAGTAATTTACACCTGCCGTTACAAGATGGATTGTAGCAATATTTATTCAGCCAGGCAACTGGCAGTGGGTGTACTGCAACAGCTGAAACTTACACCAGATGCCTGAATTACGGCATTTGTAGTCCTTTCCCTTTATTATTTTCTCCTTGTTGCTGCTTGACAGCCTTTAAATAACTGTATAATTGGGATTTAATTTGAAACATTTCAATTTTGTTACAACCAAATAGTTCCATGCCGAAAAGACAAAAAGGATTTTAATAACGATACTATCACTGAGTTATACTGTAGATAGTGAGCACTGATTAGGTTTCAGTTTCTGTTTTTCAATAGAGATTTAAAAGTGGTAATATCATCCAAATTCTTCAAATACATTTCAATATTTTATTTTAATTAAAATTAAATAATTAAATATTTTAATTAATATTTAATTTAATAAGTGTTTTTAGTACTCATTGTTCTAACATAAAGATAATAAATTAAATATTTATGCCAAGGTTCTAAGCAGAATGAAAGTTACTTAAAGAAAACCTAGGAAACATCTATAATTGAATTTAATAAATATACATGTAACATGTTGACTTTGTAAAGTATTTTATTCTTTCATAGAAGAGGATTTAACATACAAAAATGTAATTGATATATGTGACTTATCACTGTTGGGTTCCAAAGGCAAAAATATTTATTTCACATAGAACTGTTCATCTCATTTACAATGAAAAAACACCTTTTTTCATTTTTATTTTTTATTTTTAATTCATTACATTAGATTTTAACTGTCTATATCACACCATTTGCCTTATATAGAATTTCAGAATATATTAAACCTATATATGTAAACACTTTAAAAATCTTAAATAATATAAAAGATTTCAAGAGATAAACATTGCCATTTTTCCCCAAAAAACTCAAAAGAACAGTTGACATTAAGGATTCAGTGTACAAGCTGTTCCTTTTAACTACTACTATATCCAAACATAAAACATAATAAAAATCGTCAATGCAACTATTACTTAGTGTTTAAATGTACATCATTGTCTGATAAATGAGCATCTGTGCATTTCTGTAAAATCTGAGCAGCCCCATTTTTTTCGAGTGTTAACACTCAGCACAAATCTGTAACTCATTGCTGTAGCAATTCCATTTGAACGTGCGGTAAATAAGAGCACACTGTAAAATGTCACAACAAATTGGGGTTGTCATTTGCTGGGGGAAAAAAAAGGCTGGAAAAATCTTAACAAATGCCCCTGGAAAG
Source organism: Lepisosteus oculatus (assembly GCF_040954835.1). Classification (NCBI taxonomy): domain Eukaryota; kingdom Metazoa; phylum Chordata; class Actinopteri; order Semionotiformes; family Lepisosteidae; genus Lepisosteus; species Lepisosteus oculatus. Next base: position 73,078,045 of record NC_090698.1, on the reverse strand, counting down.
CCTGACCAGATTTAGGAAGTCGGCATCCAATGTGCACACATGAGTCATGCTTGCCAAGTCTGCTGCCCAGGCAGTGGTCCGGAGGTTCCTATCTACCTGTGCTGCTGTCAGGAAAGAAAGACACACGAAACAGATTTTCAAAGTCCAGAGCGAAGGGCCATCACTCGCCCGGTCCTGTGATCCACTTTAGCTGCACCGGGAAACCCACAAAATGACTGGACAAAAAAATTAGCTTTCCCATCCTGAGCCCTACTGTAGATGTGTCACTTCATAACTCAAATAAAAAAAGCATCAATTTTGCCAGAGCACAGCAAACCACGGGAGATTAAAATATTGAATCAGTTTTGAACTGACATGCATTGCAGTGCATTTATTTTTCATCTATGCAGGAATGACACCATTTTACAAAGCTTTAATTACATAGACTTAAAATGCTGCAGAGCTCAAAATCTGTTTTTTAGTACATGATATACTTTCACACTGTCCCTTCCTTTCTTTCGCAGCTGAGTATTTATTTCACTGGATTCTGTAGTGGGACTGATAGTAACAGAGATTCTGCACCCCCACCCCCACCCCGACATTTGTCCTTGAGGGATTTCTTGTTCGTAAAACTACTGCAGGTTTCACCACTGACCGCTCTCAAAGGTACAGCTCACCACTGCACGCATAACCAGTCATTTAAGAGTAAAGTCAGGAGCTACAGGAGAGCACTGACAGGTCAGCTGGTGGAAAGCAATTTAGTAACAATGACAGCAAAGCAAAGCACAATGGGTGCCTAAATAGTAAATCTGGGGAAAAATAAAGTGAGGAACATGTCCTTCTCAACCACAACTGAGAAATCTAGGCAAAAAAAAACAGAGCTCCTATAAAAGTGATTAAATTGCCTTTTCACCTGAAATCAACAAGAATAACAAGAAGGAAGCTGCATCAGCATGCGTAGGATGCAAAGGAACAGTTAAAGGTTTATTCTGTGCCTTTCAGCACTTACCTGTTCCGTAATAATAATGAGTAATCATATGATAAAAATACATATTGCAAATATGATAACACTTAAAATATGTTTATAAAATTTTAAAAATGTCAGCAGTCAGTTCTGAAGAAACAGGGAAAGAACAGCACAAGAACAGTGGCTCCATTATTTCTCACTCTAGGCAAATATTTTCCTGCAAAAAGTATTTAAGAGATACAAGGTGTTTTCTTTAGTTACGCTGAAAAAATGAACCATCATTAAAATAATTTTAAAAAGAAGGTAAAGTCTTTGGGGGCAATTTATTGCAAGTAAGTTTTTGTTAGAAACAGTTGCATTTTCCTTCTTCAGTAAACTGCACGATATGGAATTTTAGAATTCTTTGTTTTCATAATCACTACCTGATTAAAGGCAAGCCTAAGCATGTTCTCTTTTATTTTCTGCAGTTCCAATTCCATTGCGCAAATCCCCTTGATGTAAAATTATCACCCCTCTCAGCTTTCACACGTGGACAACGTCCTGGAGAGAGGAGTTGTCAAGACATGGGTCCAGATTGACCAAGGCCGTTTAGCTCAATTAAATACACTGAGAACAAAATAATGAAAACTCACTGGCGAGGATGGGATAAAGGACAAGGCTCCACCTCTGCAAAGAGTAAAATACACTCTCTATAGAAAGCCTGAGATTAATATGTTTATTTTATTTAGACTTAAGAAACCTGTCCAAAATAAAACAGAATAACGGAAAAAAAAGATTTTTGTCATAGAGACCCTTGAATTTTAAGGAACAATATTCTGAAAAGAAGTACTAAGTTTTTTTTTTATTTAATACATTTTAGACTATTGATAATAAACTTATCTAGTTATTAAATTGCATTATGGGTATTGCTTTTATTCATTTTTTAAAATGATCACAATACTGTTCAGTATTTTGTTTATTATAATGACCTTGATGCCTTTAAAACAAGATCTAAAGTAAATAGAAATGAGGGAAAGTAGAAGAATGTGTTTTCTTTTCTTGGATTCTACTGTATAATAAAGGCACCCTCTAGTGGTTAGGAATGTGGAAAATGTTAAAAACAAATTAAACTGAAAAAAGGTCCTCACACTAATTTTACCTTTCATGAGGATGCTTACATGAGACAATCTGATGAAATTGTCTTTCACATGTCAGTATAACGTTATTGTGACAATCTGCCATTTGCTAAATAAATAATGTGTTTAACAGACTACTATTCAAAATACGGTACATATGCAAAATTGATAATCCCTCAGAAGGACAAAACCCCTGCAATCATGTTACAAAATAAAAATAAAACTTGTCAGACACAATGATATATTTAATCTGCAGAATATTTAAATTGATCAAAAACAATTAAATGGAAAAACTTGGAATTTTAATAGTTAAGGTTAGTTATTGCTCAGTTCCATTTTGCAATCAAGCTGACCTAAATGTATCTGAATCCAAGACCGTTTACATTCTACAGCACCTCTAGGTAAAAGGATACATTCACTCCTGCTACAGCTTCATTACAGTAACACAATGTTTGTAATCAGGAGAGAAATGGAAAGATTAATATAAACCTTCATTTTAGCTTGCAAACTGAAATGCATGAATGACTCTGACACAACACTGTTTTGAATACATTTTTCTGGAAAAGACAAAGCAGTAAAATCAGTGAGCATTTTCTAAACAATCCACGCACTCCAAAATTATAATTTCCATCATGGCTGCATTAACCTTCAATCTAGAATGTATTGTACAGTAAATGCAGCTTATTTAACACACTCTTAAATTGGAAAAAAAACATCAGGGCATTACTACTACTATTCTGGTGACCAATCCCATCAAAAAAGGGACAATTTCTCTCTTTCTCTTCAAGGGAATCCCTCAATTGCTCTGGAAGGTGGGGTGCATCATACACACGGGCACTACCAATGTCTGGGCTTGTGGCCTTGTGGTAGAGTTGGCAGTGGGTTCAGCTACAGCACCAGGGAGAATCCTGTGGCTCCCCCAGCCTGTCCTTCCAGATGGGACTGCCACAGAGAGACATGAAAATTCAGGCGAAGCTTAATATACAAACACGCATTGGCAAAAATCTCTTCAAACTTTCCTTGATGTCCCTGGATCTGTCGCTGGCCAGAGCTACAGTACCCTTTGAAGAGTAACTGGCAGCACACAGGGCCATGATTCTCCTAGCACACCTAGAAGAAAAAAAAAATCAGAGCTATGAATACATTTTTAATTCAACTGAAAGCAGTGAGAAGGGTGAGGATGGAAGAAACGTGTTCAAAAGCAAGGGAACAAAATCAAAAGAACGATATCAAAATTCAAAGATTTTGCCTTTGAATCCACGATTCCTGTGTTGATTTTGCAACTGTAACAGTGAGAGCTATTATTAAAATGCTGTTTGTGATATACTGTGCAAGTAAAGTTAAGCGCTTTTTGAAAACCAGCATCAAAAACATGAAAGGGGAGTCCCTGTACATTTAAAACAAAACATACATGTAACAGGTTGCATTTAAAAAGAAGCCATCTGTTTTATAAGTTAAAGTATTGCTGTCGCAGGAATTCTCCTCCATGTCTTCTGCTGATGTGCCATTGTCCCGGCACAGCATTAATCAGTCACACAATAATAACTAATTTGGACCTTATTTAGGCAAATTTCATAAAACTGCAGTAGTTTTTTTTTATTTTATTCAAGTTATACCTGCTGGCTATCTAGTAGTGCATAAGTTAATCTGGCAAACATAGTTTCACCTTCTTTAATTAAAAAACACAAAATGAAAGAAATGCTGTCCAAAAAATGAAATGCACCGGGTTCATAGGAAAAACAATTCCGATCTCTGAGCTGATATTCTGAGAATCAACTTTTATCCCTCTAAGCACGGTAGGCACGTACTGAAATATCTGCATAATTATAGAGACCACAATTTCTGTTCGCCTTTACTCCAAGAATATTCCATATTCCATGAGACAACTCCTGGGAGAGGGAACCCAGAGCAGCTGTTGATTCCAGCACCTTCCTCCTTGTTTGTCAATCAGCTTAGGGAGCTTACAGTATGTGTCTGCTCTCCGGGCAAGACCCTGACTCTCAGCTCAGAGGGGCAAGCCTTCACCCAAAGCAAAAGCTGACAGCTTTCTCAACGTGGCCTGCAAAGCAAACTCTGCTCCTGTCTACTCTATATCCTACACTGTGCCTCCCCCTTTTCGTCCTCTGTCTCAAGAACAAAATTCACAGAAGAGGGAAGCTTTCATGAGTACCCCTGTCTCTCTCCATTGCCAGAAATCCCCGCTGTAGTCTCCTTAGAAAAAAAGCTTTCTTCTATTCTATTTTCCTACAGGGTAGATGAAATGCTTACATTTCCGATTAGCCTTTTGCATTTTACTGTAAGACGAGTTAAACAACGCCCAAATATTTGATAGGGATACTGAATACAGTACAGATATACTGTATATCACAAAGTCGTGTCACTTTGATATGATATTGACAGTCACAAGAGAAATGAAAAAAACCTTTTGAGATATTTGGAGCGTAACAATATACTGCTTAATTATTTGTTGGGAAAAATCTAAAGAAAAACTTTTGTAAGTTTGTTGGTGGAAGGATTTGATCTCACAATATATAGGGTTTTGTCAGCCTACTTAACCCTTCGTTTTTTAGTCCCTAAACTGAACTTCTAGAATACATTTCCTTACTGAGAGAACCGCAGCTTGTGTGAATGTGCTCTCATGACCAATAAAAATGGAATGGTTCCCATCCGAAGTCAGTGCTAATTTAGATGGAACTTGGTACACCTTGGTACGGACTGGCATTCCTCTGAATCCCAAGGGTGACTGAACGATACCTTTCTTGACAGCTCACATTCCCCTTTCAAAAACAAACGAGGGCTGCAGCACTGAAACAAAATAATTAGGCAAACAAATTTTGTTTCAGGGATTATATTAGGGATTGCAGTACGTGATGAACCTGTTGTGAATTCACTTTCCCGGTTCCTCAAGGGTGTCCAGGTGCATGAGCCAAAGAAAACTCGGAATCAGAATCCAAGATACACACCCGAAAGGTGTACAGGGTGTTGATGGTGAAATGTTGCACTTTGCCTTGTCAAAAATGACATGAAAAGCATAGTGGACTCCAGAATGAGCAATGAAACACTCACCAGAGGACACAAATGGAAAATACGCAGAAGAGAAGTGCATTTAGCCCAAGAACAGGAAGAGCTTCCTGACCCACAGGGTCATGTGGATGTAAAACACACTGCCCAGCCATGTGGTTAAAGCCTTCGAGTAGTCGCTGGATGAGATCTTTGGATCAATGAACTACTAAGCTTCCTTTTCTTGAGAGGAATTGTATTGGATTTGGCAACGTGCATGACGGATTTACTGTAGATTCCCACCTGGTTTACTTGATTTTGGGAAGAGTAGAAGGCCTCTGCTTTACAGACTAATAAAAGTAAAACTTTAGATTAGATTAGATCGTGTGCCACAAAGTGAGATGTCTAGGCTACACGTTCCCCTTACCCAGCACAGATGTCTTGCCACACTTCCAGGTAGAGTAGCACAACCCATCAGGTCCCACAGGGAGAATGTTAAACTTGGCAAAGAGTGAAGCACCATGAATGAAGTGACAACAAGGTGACAGCTCTGTGTGTAAACCAGCGATTTAATAGACTATCAGACTAAAGATCCTGATGATTTTTGCAAAGAGTCCAGGTGTGCCTCTAAAACAAATACAGACAGGTCCCTTGGTCAGAATAGCCTCTGTCTTCCTCCAGCAGTTGGAGATCTGCAGTGCCAGGTGGCTGCAGCCTCATTTTTCTTCACATCCTCAGCAATTTTGTATGTAAAAGCTTTGTTAAAAAGTACATTTTTTTTTCTCCAGTGTAAAACTTCCTGTACCTCACTCACAGCAAAGCTTTGAGATCCTGAGAAAGCATACATATATATATACATATATCTTCAAGACCAATTCTTGAAATTTATGGCTCTCTGTACAATACTGTATATTGCCTACCGTATAAGTGTGAAAAAAAAAATTGCACTCATTGCGCAGTTTAAATTATTTTTTTATCATAATCTATTTGCTTATCGGGGTAGGATTTCAGTGTCTGTAAAAGTTTAAACCAAGCTGAATACTCCAGCATTTGAAAATCTGTGCTTTCAGAATGTTTTAATTTTTATTTTAAAACTTATTTTGACCTCAATAATTATTGATTTTTTAAAAATGAGATCAATGCCTATGCATTATAGAAATGCAATTATGATGTATTTTCACAATGCCCTGCTCACGTATTGCATTTCAATTTTATGTCTTTCTGCATAGCTTTGATGTAACCAGTTTACTCGATTGTGAAAAAGAGTATCCTAAACAACAGCATTTTAAGATTTTGTAAGTACTGGAAGCCTGTGACTCACACAGATCCCTTAGTCCTCTACAGTTATGTGCCAGTCATACTCGTATTTATTATTTTGACATCCATCTACCTTGCACATGTCAGTTCTTCCTTTCTCTCGCTGTTCACTTTCAGTCACCGTTGCTTAAAATTCAATAATGATGAACAGCAACCAAGGGACACGCTGAGTTCTTCAGTGCTACTGAACTAAACAGCGCCCCTTAAAAAAAACAAACCCCGCCGCCAACCTCCCCAATGTCAAGAGCCAGTCACGTGTGAAAACTTCGCAACTTTCCTGCCTGATAAATGACTGGGAAAGTTTGACAGATCAGAACGATCCGGAGAAGTCTCAAACATTTGGCACGCTGTGTGCCTGGCATACAGAGACTGCCTGTCAAATGCCTATGACTCCATACAGCAGCTAGGGACCCTATGGAGCAGCAGATGGGCCATTAAGGTAGTATTAATGTAGATGCCATCAGGTTTCTGTTCTGACTGGGACATGCTCTTTAGAACTCTGAGCAGATGCTGCCATTTACAGCGACAGATTCCTGCTAACTTTTGCCAACTGGCACTTACTGACTCTTTGTACCTGAGCTATTAAACGTGTGACTTCTGCTACTCCTGACTTAAAATGTTCCCTTTTACTCATCGCCTGCGTATGCAGCACACCACTCCTCATTAGGCTCGGAGAACAAATGTGAGAAGTAATGTGCACCATTACTTCTCTTTGACAATGGAAGACGGTAATGTCACACTATAACCAGGAATCAGGCAGTCCAATTTAATGCAATAAAAATCACACACGAATTATCAATATCATTAATAACCCATCCTTGATTATTGAAACTATTTTTTATTAAAACATAATCACGGCTGATCACATTTGTTTACACCACTAATTCCTCTACAATAAAATGACTGAGATATTGGCACTGGATTACCACTGTGATCTGTCATGTTTCTGAAACCCAACACTACACGGTGTAAAGTGCATCCAGACATTAAATTTCACAATTAATCAATAAGAAAAGCAGGAGAACGATCTCTAGGACTTCACTTACAGTAAGAAAAATTAAGACGCTCGCAAGAGAAGAGTAAAGGAGCAGCTGTTAGTTAGCGATGAATGAATTTTACCATGCAAAGACTGGGACTGATCAAAAATGGAAGACATAGGTCTAATCGCTGTTACTGCATTTGTCAGTTTACACAGTCAGCGCATAACCTTGAACGTGTAGAGTACAGCACAATATTGATTAAATGTCAGTTTTTTCCAATGTAAATAGGTTTGTATTTGTCAGCTAGGTATACATTTCAAACATACACGTGTTGAAAATAGCCCCAAAGGCCAAGGTCTATGGACTAAGCTGTGTGGCCTCCCTTGATTACCTACCACCGACAGGAACTGCCAGCATTAAGTTCAAACACAGACAGTCCTTGCGAGCTCCACTGAACCATCCCAACGTGATACTGTGAGCAGCTATCAACAGGCCCATTCAGACAACTGTTATCTAGAGTTGGAGAGGTTTGTGTTTGCTGGCAACACCTGATCTGCCCTCTGTCTGACTCCCCATCTCTCGGACACAGTCTCTGCTGTGTATTGTGACTCACAAATTACCATAGCTTTTTATCAACCGCAACAAATAGAGCCGGATCCGCCTGTTGAAATGTGCCATGTGGGCACGGAGACACCGCCTCTGTCTTCATTTCCCAGCGTCGGCTTTCAACAGATGAAGCCCATTTTTTTTTTTTACAAAAAGGATACACTGAGCCTCCTCTGGGACAAGAGCAACTCTGTTGAGCTCTGTATCACAGTTTCAGTCATGACAAAAAACACACAGCAACAATCTTCTCAGCTCCTTCTCAAGCCACCCAGCTTTCGGGTGGAATCGAAAAGTGTAGAACAAATTATCCTTTCGAGTAAACACTTAGCTGCAATTAAACCGGTATTCTCATTACTGTGTGAGTGCTTTTCTAAATCATGCTAAATATTTAACAGTTCCATAAATATCTTATTCATTCCTCGAATCTAAGATTCTGTTTTAAACATTGATTCATTTAACTAAAGGTTTATACATTGTTTAAATCATACAAAAAACAGAACACTTCCCATCTCATTAACACATTTCAGTGCTACAAAATCTGACAATTTCTTTAGCTTTTCTTTTAACACTTGCCCGTGCTAGTGGCTTTCAAAGATTTCTCCGGATTCCACAGTGAATGTTATGGTTCGAGTTTCATTTAAACATATTGTCTGATTTACATTCATACTAAACCTGCTTTTCATTGCAGCATGTAGAACTCTCTCGATCTATGTTTACTGTAAATGAGAAAAAAGAATACAAATGCTCTACTGAGCTTTGTTGTTAAGTTATTGCGACTGACAAAACTTTTTAAAGGAA